>NC_046986.1:19176955-19446955 GCF_009769545.1 Cyclopterus lumpus | reverse complement strand
TGTGAAGTACTTATTTACTTTATGGATATCTTAGATCTTCTTCACAGTTGGTGTTCAGATTACAGCAGAGCTACAATTCAAATAACCTGTTGTTGATTTACATATACAGTACAGTAAAGCTTGTAAGCTACAAATTGCCCTCACAGCTTTGCCTGTAAATTCTTGTTTGCTAAGTTTGTCATTTAAATGCATAACCATATCACGATTGCATTAAATATATAATATTGAAGTTTCACAAGTACCGGCTGGGTGACAACTGAGAGAACACCAATCAATGGAGGTCCATCCCGGTGCTGCAGCAAATGAACATTTTCGATCTGATTAACATCAAAAGCACAGTTAAGAGATAAGTAGCAAAGAAACCAGACATAATGGGAATGCAAAACACAAAGCAATAACAATTAGGTACCCCCACTCCTCGGATAATGGAGTCATGGCCTGGTAACAGATTTAAAGGACCAAATGGCTATTTCTCAATTCATGTAATTAAAATCTCATTCTGGTTATTTCCATTCTTCCAGGGGTCAAAAAGGTGAAGGGTATTGTCTCTGCTGCATGATTGGGAATACAGTGTGACCATTTAACTCTGTTCTTTTATACTGTATGAAATTATCCTGGCAAAGAGTGAGCCTCTTTTTGAAGGACAAGGGCATGGAGAACCAAAACAGATTCAGTTATTGGGATTCCCTTTGTTGTTTTCAAAACCAAGTTAGCAGCCGGACTGTATTTTAATAACAAGAACAACACAGCCATGCTGGAAATGAGAATAAACTTAAGTTTAGCGTGTTACCATGCTATCGTTTGCTAATTAGCCGTAAACATGAACTACACTTGAAACCCCCCCCCCCCCCCCCCCCCCCCAAATGTTGGCTTACCATTCGAGCAGGTGAGCATATGACAGAGACATGCCATTCAGAAATAGTTTTAGACCTGGCTACTCGAGCAGTCAGAACATGTTTATTTGCAACGTGTCGAGACCGGCTATCACAAGGCCACTATAATCCTGTGATATGAGTGTGCAATGGCATAGTTTTAATTCCTCGGCTGAATAAAGAGATGTCATTTGGAGGAGGAAAACGGCAGGGGAATCTTCAAAGAGGAGCCTTCGCTTTGAAGGTGTCGCTGGTAGCTTCAAAGAGCAACATACATGTCTCCCGATGGGCTGGAAGCTCATAAGTACATGATGAGAGTTGCTGTGGGGGTATCTTGAGACAGGCCCTCTAACTCCCACCTATGTTTTCACCAAAGCTCTCTCTTCGCATTGAAGTGATGAGTCTCGATAAGTCAGATCTTGCGTGAGCAACTGATCTGTCGGTTTTATGATTTTATCAGCCTTCATAAAAAACGGCTTTAGCCAATAAGCTGTTGGTAAGCCATTGTTTCACTCGCAGCGCGGTTCAATGTCATGCAAGTAGATGAGATCTGCAACTTCAAAGTTCTCACAAGTGAGGCGATACTTTTAGGAGCTTTTAAACAATAGTCGATGGCTTGACACGTTGAATATTTTCCATAAGAAGGCAGTTACGGCCATAACATATCCAATACACATTTCATCAGCGCTGCCAGGGGTTCCATGCCAAGCATTTAATGTTGCTCAAACAGCTGCTGCATTAGAAAGGTCCAGGGCTTCTGTACAGCTCCTGTTAAAGAACTTTTTTTTATTTATTATTTATTTATATTATGAATTTTATGAATTTTATTTACAAATTCAATGTAGTCATGAAGACGGAAACAAACTGGAACCTATCGCAGGTTGGACATCCACTCTATGCAGCTTAGAGGTGCTCAATCAAACAGGGCAAATTAAGCTGCAAAAGGAGAGGAGATAATTTTTTTTCGTAAAGTTGAGAGTTATATCTTTTCCAGAGCCTCAACAGCTATTTATTTATTTCATAATTTGTTGGCATGCTGCCATAGGGTGGACAAAGTAACTTGAATGGTTACATCGGTTTCGCGGGCAATCTCTAAAACGCTTCATTTATGCATTTTGGTGCTTTGTACTTGAGAGAGAGGTTTAAAAAGTGCTTGCAGGAAAAAAACAAAAAGCAATCACATTGAAGCATTCTACTTAGGCCACCCATAATAAAAGAAGACATTCTTTAGAAAGCTTTGAAAAATGCTGCCTATGCTTTGAGTAAAGTTCACAATCTTACTGCGTCCATGCTAATATTATGCTGACAGCAGCCATTACTTTTCTCTTTATCTGCTTTTTTTCTCCTTTTGTGTTCACTCATCCAATCTTCGCCGCAACTCCTGAATATGTATGAGATGTGTCTGCCACACAGGTAAATATGCTTACCATAGAGCACGACAACACAAGGGTGTTCACATTTCTATAAATAAAATATGTATTCAGAGATGATGGAACCTTATATGATCCAAATGATCTTTGTCACCCACGCCCACTGATGATGCAATTTGACATTTACCTGTCGCGTGCATCTTGAGGAGAGATCCATGTGAACAGTCGTCTGTGGAGAGAGAGAGAGATATTGTGATTGTCTAGGGTCTTTATTTTTCAATCAAATCAGTTTACAGTTTTACTGTTTATCAAAAACTTACAACAAAACTAAATCATGCAATACAAAAACAAAACCAAGAAATCATTAGTAAAGAAAAAACACAACTCATAAGTTCAGAACCAAAGCGTCGCCTCTGACTGAACACAGGACGTCCTTCAGAGCCCAAAAGTTCACAAAGAGTTCCGTGTTTTTTGTGAGTGTAAAAAGAAAACTCCATCCTGAGCCGAGCAGTCAGGAGCCTCGAATCAAATCACGTCTTCCGACCCTTTACCCCTCACACGGTTTTTCCTTGTTTTCCAAATTGCTAGTTTGGCCAGTCCTGAAAGGAAAGTCATTAGTGTGTGTACATGTTTCTTTTTAGCAGAGTAATTTGGACCATAAATAAAAGTGTTCTCCTAAGCTCTGAAACCACACCTGCAGGCGGCTGAAGAGTCTCACCAGTCTTGAGCACTCAAACAGATGGTGGATGGTTCTGCCTGAGAGCAGAAAGGACAGCCGTCTCCTGAGCCAGGATCGAGGTGCACCAGATACCTGTTTGTAGCTATGGCCCCATGTAGAATCCTCCACTGGAGGTCTCCTGTCCGTTTGTCTTCAGGGGGTTTGTACATGGACCGCCAACAGCCCCCTGGGGAGGGTGCCCTGCCAAAAGACTCGGTCCACCTCGACACCCTCACAACCGCCAGAGAACGTAAGTTCAGAGGAACGTCTCAGAGGACGCCATCCCTGACAAGAAACACGGTTTTCTCTCTAAAAAAACTCCAATAAACACACCAAAATACACCGAAAAACAAACAACTCAGTGAACTATGAAAGAAAAAAAATGAAGAAAAGTTTAAGGAAAAATCACCAAACATTTAGAGTCACCACGCTCTCCACCACCACCTTCCTAAATTAATAAATTGAGGCTGTTCAAAATGTGTTTTGTTAGAATACAGTCACTTCATCCTGGTATGTATCCTGGGTGTTGGACTCAGTGTTCTGTAACATCCTTCAATAATAATACATCAGTATTATAGGCCCGTGTCTGTTTTGATGCATATCCCCCACCCCCTCACACTCAACGTGCCATGGAATTATTGCCTCCAACCCAAGTTCAGATGCGCACCGTGGTTCATGGGGTAATTTATGTATTGTTTCATCATTGCACCGCTATCTTACTTCACCATCACTCTCAATTTGTGCATTTCATGTAATTCCTGACTCACAATTTCAACATTTTAACACGAGAAAACTACAAGAATCTTGTATCAGACTTTGATGAAAATCTTTTTTTCCCCCTCAAGATCATTGCATGAACCCCGCATCGGAAAATCCAACAAGAACAATGGTCATGCTGTTGAACATGTAACTTGCGCAGAGGCAATATCCCAGATTACACAGAAAAGCCATTACCATCCTCATTTCGCTATACATTAATTCAACACAGAGATTGATAGGAAACCCTCAGGCTGACTTAGATTACAAGGGCGCCATGCTGCAAAAATCCCCAAACCAATATCATATTTTAATTCGACATGTTTGGCGACTACATTGGTAGTCCGAGCAAGATGCCTGGTATTCACAGAAGCCAATCCAATAACCTTTTCCATGTGGATAATTACAATCTAAGGTGCTGCATTACACCAATGCGAGGGGCTAGTGAGCGTGGCTACACATGAGTTCTAAAATTAGAAAGAGACATTCAACAATCTCTTTGTGAAGATGTGGGTGATGTAACGCTCCACATAAAATATGTAATACTACACCTGAAATACTTGAATTGTTGTACATGTGGCTGCAGACTTCTGAATAAGTTACACAGTGTCGGTAATGCTTCTTGACAAACAATAGTGTGCCACAACTTGCCTGCTCCAAGCATCCGACGCAAAATAATCGTCTCTGACAAAAAGCCACTGACTTTGTGTATTAAACTCTTGGTAGGTCATGAATGACAAGGGCATCACATGAGACACTATATGCTGTTAAACTGCTGAAAAATGCAAGGATTATTTGTTGCTAAAGATTTGGTTAGCGGGTCAAAAACCTCCTTTAATGAGTTCAGTCTGTGATTGACCTCTTCGTTTAGAGGGTTTTCATTAAATACAAGGCCTGCACGGATATACTGTATCTGTGGAGAGTGGGGATGGAGGAATGAAAATTGATTTCCATCAATCTCATTCTTGACCTTCCTAGTTTTCCCATGTCAGGGAGACATTGCATATTGACTGACATGCTGTCAACTCTGGTAGAGGGGAACCGATTTAAGAATACCTTCTTCACTTCTGGACCTATTGACGAAATACAGGCATAAGGCACAGCCCCGTTGCATTCCATAAGGTATGCATTTACCCATACAACAAGAGACAAAGAGATGATTATTTATTGATTATGTGCTAACAAGACATTCTAAATGCGTCCTCAGGACAAAGCAGGTCTTTATATATATAACTATACAACTAGCACCGTATAAAAATAACATCTTTTGAACAAGTTAGTACGCAGTTCACAAAGTATATAAAACTTCAAAAAAGTCAAATATCGACTACATTGTGAGACATGCTGGCCTTCATAGAACAATCACAGCTGGCTTTGGCAGCTCTCACTGTATTCATTTTTATATGTTCTATATGAGTGTGTGCCAGAATAGCAGGAGTTCAATTGCAAATACAATCCACTAACCTACTAATGTGACTTGCAGTTCTCTTCTCTTTTCTGTGCTTGTGGAATTTGTCAAAGAGGGAGAAAAAGGTACAAGCATGAGCTTCTTGATCATGGTTTGTTGCTTGAGAGTTGATTATTTATTTTTTTACTTTTCATTATTGTCTACATTATTATTTTTGTTCATCTAACACAAGTCAACAAAGTCAGCTGTCAAGTAAACAGTTAAAATGAGCCTGGAATGAAGGAACAAAGAAATTGTCAAGGAATTTTTTTATAATGAAGAACAGGACCGAAATAAATTGACACTTATGACCAAATGTGACCTGACAAATCAGAGACAGATGTAAACATTGTAACATAACATGGTCGTAATAGCCAATTTCATCTTACAATGTCTGTTTTAAGATGGGTCAGAAGAAGACTAAAATATATAACCATAACCTTCAGGTAATTTAGTCATATTGTATTAGGGTTAACAGAAGAGAAATGTGCACATATGCCCTCATCTGCTGCATATCATTTGGAAAGAGCTGATAGAATGCTCTGAAGCTGCAATTAAAGAGGGACTTTTAAAATATGTTTCCACTATCTGGAAAGCTGAATAGAGGGAGAAATGGTAAGGTTAGACAATAGGTTGGCTCATTACGGAAACTATAGTCACTAAAACCCTAAATAGCAGCTTTTCGTGATACACAAGCAAAAGGATTGCACTGCACCATCTGATCTGGAGCAAGAACAAAGCCCAACCGGTTAATATATTAACAGGTCAATACTCAATTAAGGGTCAAGTGTCTGTTTTCATGAACCTACAGGGGAGATGATGATCACTGTAGAGTTTTACTGATTCGTCAGTAGATAGATTTTTGAGGAAAAAAATCTAATCTAAAGACTGCCTTGCTTTTTGTTGTAACAAAGGCCTTTTGGTGCCCTTTCTACGAAACAGAAGGAACATACAATGATACATGGAACATACAGTACATTAGCTAATGGAAAAGATACGTAATTGTCACACAAAGCCATCATATCTGTGCCATAGTTTCAGGCATAGTTTACTTGTTGGGATTGTGGTTGCTTCAGAAATATCATGTGGGAACTGCAAGAGCTGTGATTGGTCAGAATATGCTGCTAATGTTTTCTCCAGGCAACCACCTTTGATTGTACAAACTGAAAGCCAATGTTGAAGTGCCTTTAGCTTGTATTCTTTCTTAAAAGAAGTCTTACTGTTTGGGAGTCTATAGATACAATGACCCTACTTCTCACTTGATTTATTACCTCAGTAAACATGAGTTAATGGTCTCAATAATGTTTAATATACAGCATGATGTTAATTTAGTAAATGATGGTCCCCTTTTGAGTAAAATAAATGATAAAGCAGTGTATGCCTTAGGGCGGGCTATCTTGTGATGATTGACAGGTTGCAACCGCTACCAGAGCCGTTACCATAACGACTACTTCCACTTCTTATATACGATTTTGTCTTAGCCAGGTTGAGACAACACAAACAGACTGTTATCTTTTTCTTTTCACGAAAACACACATCTTCAGTAAAACCATGATCCTCGCTCTGCATTACAGTGAATGAAATGCCATAAATGCAACGCCTTTCACTCGAAGTGAATAAGGAACGAATGCTGTTGACGGGTAACTTGAGTGTATAATTGCAGCAAAATAAAGCTGGATCAAGTGTCGTGTCCGCGACCCAGTCACGTCCTCTTCCAAAACACATGACAGAGACATGCAGTCACGATGGTCCAGTCCTAACGTCCCCATAAACCCTTTGCCCAGAGCCCTCAGGGACTTAATTGACGTCACCTGGTGAGTGCTTGAGTGCTAAAGGCTGCAAGAAGAATTGGGACAGTACTTTTAGACTCATTACATTGCCATGACAACGCCAAAACAAATTACAAATACTTTTTCTTTCTTTCTTCAGGTAATCAAAGGGTCAGTCCGATGTTAAAGCCTTCTAAGCTCTGGCCTTACAGAGTGAAGAAGAGGGAATTGTCAAATAATCAGTTTGATAGTTGATGAATAGACATGTTTAATATAGCCCTTGCATTCCTCTGATTGAATGTGTTTCTTGTGTACCATCTTAAATCCCTGTGCAGCGCACAGAATATACATATCAGAGTGAACATCAATGTGCCAGTTCTCCCTGGAAACCTTTTTTATAAATCCAGCTCCCCAACGCTATGAATTGTGGATAATTCACTCAGGCAAAGTCTGCACACTTTAAAGTAAGTGTGCATTAAAGGCTCCAAATGTCCAAATCATGCACTTGACTATTTGACAGTGGGACATTCCTAATGGCGGTATTCCATCAGGCACAACTGCGCCAAATTTGGCATCCCCATTTTTGCAACAAAGTTTTTCTTCTGTCCTCCGCATGGCTTCTTATCTGACCTAGAGCGTTTCAGAAGTGGAGCGTTTTGCCTGACTGACGTGCAGATTTTGTTGATTACACAGTGTCTGTCATGCTTCTACCAGTTGGCTACGCAGTTAAACAGTATGCAACAATTGTTGTGAACAGTGCCCAGTACAGGTAATAGAAAAGTAGACCGTGGGGATGTCCTAGTGGTTTTACATTTCAAATGACCTACGACGTTCCAACCCTCACCTATGGTCACGAACTCTGGGTCGTGACCGAAAGAACGAGATCTCGGATACAAGCGGCCGAAAATGAGCTTCCTCCGTAGGGTGGCCGGGCTCAGCCTTAGTGATAGGGTAAGGAGCTCGGACATCAGGGGGGAGCTTGGAGTCGAGTCGCTGCTCCTTCGTGTCGAAAGGAGTCAGCTGAGGTGGTTCGGGCATCTAGTCAGGATGCCTCCTGGACGCCTCCCATTAGAGGTTTTCCGGGCACGTCCAACTGGTAGGAGGCCCCGGGGAAGACCGAGGACACGCTGGAGGGATTATATCTCCCGGCTGGCCTTGGAACGCCTCGGGATCCCCCAGAATGAGCTGCGGATGAGAGGGAAGCCTGGGTCGGCCTGCTGAACCTGCTGCCACCGCGACCCGACCCCGGATAAGCGGGTGATAATGGATGGATGGATGGATGACCTAACAGCTCATTATTATGCCCAACAATATCAGCTTTTAATGTTAAACATTTTGCCTGATGAAATCGGCCAAAGATAATTTCCCGGACGGTAAGTCATGATCACCTATTCTGACTATCCAATACAAAATAAAGATTTCTCACGGTTTGCACTGGGGATATAATGCTAATTTTCCTGTTAGTCATTACAGTGTAATGACATTCCAGTGTGTAATGGAATAAATAACTGCCTTGCCTAATGATTACAATGATACAATTCTGGGCAGATGATTAATTCTCAAAGTTAAATCTCCTCATGAAGGCAATGGTCATTCATTAACTTGTATTGATTGGCTTCCGGTAATGATTTTTGTATTACGGTCTAAAAGTGATTTTAGACCGTAATAATAGTATGAGTAGTGTAAAGTTGAGGTGGCATACATTTCATGAGCAACTGCTTCACAATCAAAGCAATCGCTTCATTAAACCGAGACACAATCCTACTTCAGGATATATTAATTACTTAGATTACAAAAGCTTCATATACGTTTCTTTTATTGGTGGAGTATACTTAGTATTACTAGTGCGTAAATATAACATAACATTCTCGAATAGTATTACTTGCAATTAAACATACAATTTCAACAAATATTGCTTGAATGCAATGAATCGAAACCAATGTCAAAACCACCTGAAGAATAGCATATCAATACAACCAAAGCAGGAAGTCTGGATAATAGTGGAAGAATATTCTACTTCTACTTCAGTGCCCATTAACTCAGACTAGGAAGAGCTGAGTGCTATCCACTCTCTGCAAAGTCAAGGTAATTAAAATTGGATGGGTTCTTCCTCAGCCTATGCAACACCCTTCCTCAGAGTTTCATGAAAATCAGGCCTGTAGTTTCTCCATACCCCTGCTGACAGAATAAACAGATGGCATCTCAGCACCTCCAGTTATTCAGAGCTTCATAATAAACAACTCAAGTCCAGTTAGAGCGCTGAGGATATGACATGGGAACACATTATATGGGTTGTATGAATATGTATTCATGTAGCTTAAATTGTTGCACTGTAAATAACCCTGGAAACTTGAATTATGTTCCCAGTCCGGTCCTGCTCTAACTTTTCCCAAACCATCGAGGGGGTAATTACACAGATTAGAACACAGAACCTCCCTTATTTTGGATATTTTAAACATAACATTAGGAAGTATGAAAATCTGGAAAAATCTTTTACAATCAAAATAAACTAGACACGATGTCATAAGCCACAGAGGATCATGAAAAGATCCAAACTCCCTTTTTTTTGTTTTCTGAAAAATTACAAATGTCACAACCTGATGTCATGTGTATGCACTTCTATCAACTGTCACCAAGTCTAGATGCTCTAAACAGATGTCAAACTGATCACCGAGGCATTGACCAGAGCCCCTTACTAACGTTAGCAATATTAAATAAACATCCGTAAGTACACAGTGTCAAAACCATCCACCCATTTATGAACACATCTTCACTGGCCTGACCTACACAAATAAAGGCCAAGTTGTAGTAAACTGTACACTCTCTTTGAAGAGCTTATGTATACTAGCATAATGTGGATAAACTACAGTGAAACCTCACTCTGCAAGACTTTACACACAGTTTATACAAACTAATTTACTCAAGACTGATGAGAATTCTGAATGGGAGTTCTCCTCGTGACTGATTTTATCTACAAGTCAAGCAACCTTCAACAGGTGGAGTGTCGTACAAGAGTCAGTATATCTATATGACTTTAGTGCTTTAAGTCTGCTTCACTTTTACTGTTACAAGTAGTCAGAGCAGAAAGAAAACACATTTCCACTATTTGAATAATTTCCCTTGGATGTGCGTGGGCCAAGGCCAACACGATCACTTGTCTAACATCCATTGAGTGAAAGTGAAAAAGGAAAGGGACATGCAACGTGCAAACCTGGTGCAGAAGGTGATAAGGCTGTTTACCAATGTTCAGCCCATAGAGGGTATTTACATAAGCCCAGAGGCACATGAAAGCTGGCCAGCTGTGCCCGCATTGAGGCTCTTACCGTGTCTTTTTGGCTTGGAGACAGACAGTAATGCGGTGTGCCTCGAACACTCTCCAGTATAATCTCACCTGCCAAATGGTACACAGTATAAATAACCCCCTGTGACCAATGGCTCTTGTTCAGAGTGTTTCCAATGAGGAAGTACTCTGTGCAGCAGAAGCTTGGATTTTGCCTTTTGTGTCGAGAACTTCCTTTTGGACTACAACTATACAGACACTAAAAGATTGTAGTCATGTGTTTCCGCTTTCAGCAATTGACAATAAGTATGACCATCAAGACTTATCTGACTTACTTTATTATGACACTAATTCTGGAAAACCCAACTACAGGGACATAAACATATAATAGAGCATAACATTTTGTTTCCATACTGCACAGACAATAAATATATTTTAGTGCTCTCCAAACCTCAATATAATAGGCATGCAGTTAGCATATTGCAGGTGAGGTATCAGCATTATTTTTACAATTCCTTTTTTTCACTGCACTGAAACATATAGTGCTTTAATGCGTCTTCCCTTTATGAGTCAACAACTAGATTTGATACAGAATCTTCTCACACGTGACGGACACCTGATCAAGGTGGTGCTCGAAACTTTAGCACTTCGACAACACTACGTTTTGTTGTTGTCCCACAATAGTAACACACACTAGTGCTGGTTGTTACCCAATCACCAAAAAAAGCAACGCTAATTAAGCGATTTCCATCACTACATTGATAAACACCCTAATTTGCATGACAATTAGAAGCATTTGTCAACCCCTTATACAGTTCCATTCGTCTATCTATTGTGCATTTAAACAATGCAATATTACAGATGTCTCGTGTGGCCTTATTAACTCAGATATCAGAGTATCAAATTTCAAAGTTGCCTTTCAGCTATTGGCATGAAGTCTAATCAGCAGTGTGACCGTGTTTCTAAATGTGATATGAGGTATATTTGCTGCCCATTATTTGTTTTTTTCCTTGATTTCAGTAGAGAACATAATCACTCTGATAACATCATACCCTGGTGTTTATATATTCATCACATTGCCGTGACAATTGTAAGCGCACAATAACATATTTCATACAGCCACGGTCCCCTGCTACCATATTGAGAAAGTGTGGTCTTACTGAAGTAAAAAGATTCATGAAATTATAGTTTATATTTCAGGTTTCAAATATATTTCCCTCAGTAGCATAAAGAACCTTCAAGTATAAGCCTGGCGTCTTGTTGCCAACAAACCCAGGGAAAAGACTAAAACCAACAATTAATTATTTTTTCTAATATGTTTTGTCTTTGTGCCGCAGAGCCCCATTGTCTACATAAACTAATAAAATACATCAATGAGCCACATTTTTACACAGGTTCACAGGTTCTGCCATCACCACTGCTGAAAATAGTTCCCAGTAAGTTACCATTTACCCCCATTTTAGTTACGTTTTATTAAAACTACAGTGCCAATTTAATGCCCACTTTCTCTTTTACATTAACATATGATTTGTAGTTTATCCGGGGTGCGACACATACGTATAATTCCAATCTCAGTGAGCACAAGCTTTCACTACTTTTTGGTTTATATACCAATAATAACATAGGCTCTGTTACTTTCTACCCATTTATTATGTCAATTTATGTACAACACAACCGAAAACAAGAGGTTTTACTGCTGGATGCATGGAAATCAAGTCTTTTAAAAGGGAGATGAGTGTGAATGGAATAACCTTCTCTGCAAAATTATTGATAAACTAGGGTGAAGTACCACTTTACAGTGGGGGATGAGATGGAACACTGGGTATGAGATTTTAAGCACAATGATGGAGTAAAAATGACATTTTAAATGACTTCATAGTGCGTTTCAAAAGATTTTGCCACACAAAATTTCAAGAATGTGAATTCGACACCGCCAGTCCCACACTCGGCTACATCTCAGATTCACAAGCCTGTCACAGAACTTGAGTGTCTGTTACTGTCAGTGTGAGAAGGGGGTCGAGGAAACACCACACATAGTCTGTGTTAGTGCCCGGTCAGACCAAAACGTGGCACATCAGAACTCATTTGTGTCCATGTTGTTGCTAGAAAGTGACGTCTTTCTCAATCACTAATTGGTAAATTCGCAGCTATGTTTTTTAATCCTCCTGTGAAACTACTGAATGCAAACCATGCTGTAATTTAGAGCATTTAAATTGGATGGTGAGAGCTTCATAGGACTCCACAGGTTAATTTCCTCATAGGGTCAGCACTGCAATTGGTTATTACCACATATTTGTGCATTATAACTCATCAAAGTTGACCTAAAGGCTAAAGCTCACCGTGGATGTACTTTCCTCTGTGAGCAAATTCAGTGCAAACCCATTGAAATTTAAGGATTTTGATCAGATATTTTAATTTTTTTCTATATAAAAACATTAACCCTTGGGTTATCACAAAATGTAGGCCAGTTAGTTGAGTTTATATATGTCCAATTTAACCTCTCCTGACACTATTATAGAAGCCTACCCGATTATCCAAGTGCCACACATTGAGGGCTAGTGTCCTCAAACCACAAACAAATGTAATTTTGAAGATAAGACAACACACATACTGTTTGTGGCTTAATTTCAAGCTCCTTTTAGCCCACCGAGTGTCTGTATCATCAATCTTTTTTTTTTCTTTGACCCCTTCCAATCAACACTTCTCACACCCAGCTCGTCAAATACCAACGCTTGGTTGGTGGTGACACTTATAGCCTTATACCCTTCTGGCATTGGTTTTAGTTGTGAATGATGGCATGTCAGTCCCCACCAAAATATGTTGACTTACTTTTTATTTCTACATACGCAACAAATCTACTTGGATAGGTTTAGGCAACAAAAAGCACTGGGTTAAGCTCAGACTACGGTTTGAGTTGAAATGTGTACATTTGTTATGTAAAATAAGTAAGAGTGGTATATAACTGGCGTTAACAAGGCTACATAACAATCACTGTCTTGGTTTCTTGTACTTTAGTAACAGATCCTATGGCCTTGGTGGCCTTTTTGACCGAGCAGCTCTTGTTTTCTAGAAGTTGATAGGATCTCCTATGCAAAAAATAATGATTAATCAAGTTCCTTATTGGGATTGATCAACCATTTGATGCAAAGTAGAACACCAGTGAAAATGCTTTCTAAATTCTTGCAGACCAGTCAGGTTCCATAACTGTACAAACAAAAATTATTTTGCTGGCATTTGAGACAATATGTGGGGGCCGCAGGCTCTTCTGCAATCACTGGTTATTTTGACAAATGCAATCCATACTTTGAAACATACTCTTTCATAGTTGCACTTTTCTAAAGGTGAGTTCTGGTTTGCTGTACTTCTAAGTTAAGCTAAAAGCTATATTAAACATGCTCAAGCTCAATAATGGTTAAACCATTACACAGTTCAACAGTGGTTGTGGCACGCATCCAGATTATTCAGTCTGTAAAAAAAAAATAACTGTGACACATTTATATAGTGCATGCTACAGTTACTGTGGGGGAGTGGCGAACAAAGCACCTGTGAGGACAAGTTATATTCAGCCGGGCATTACATTTTCCCCCATCCTAATAAACTATAGTCTGGTGTTATGATAGTCACAGCCCCCCATCGGTGCTCAGTGCCTTGCCTGTGGTGTGGGTCAGCAAAATAGTCTACGATGACTGTGGCCCTGTCTCTGCGGGAAATTGAACTTTCCCACTGACACAGCACCACAGATTTTCTCCTCACTGAAGATGCGAACTCCATTCGCTTCTTGAGTAATTACACTCATTATCTTCCCTGCTAGCTACCGAAGGGGGTGGGGGCGGGGGGGGATGGCGGTTAAAGAAGGAAGAGAGTGGTTCAGAGGTTCTGGATTTAAAGCATAAGTAACAGAAGCACTAAATAAAATGACATTGTGACCATGCATGGAGTCAAGGCTGCATCTTAGTGCCAAAAAGAAGTTATTCACCTATATAATAACACCATGTTGGACAGGTCTGCAATGAAAACCCTGTGTTTTTTGCATCTGACTAATGAGCAGGATTCTTAGGAGGTCGATTCAGGTCAAATATAGTCTTTAAAGTGCCATCTCTCTCCTCAGGATGGATAAAGCCTCAACTCCAGTCGTGTCAACACAGTGGGGGACCTCCAACATAAATAAGTCAATTACCTGGTAGAGTATTTACTTATGTCATTCACCCATTTTATCACCGTTTCCGATTAAATGACCAGTGGGGAATAAAGAGTTGGCAAAAGGCACTGAAGTGAAGCCATAAATTCCTCTTCCTGTCAGTATCAATGTTAGCATGGCTAATGCCTGACAGCCTCGGGGCCAAGAGCAAGCCGTGCTACACAAGCACTCTGCCATAGAGAGAGCTGCTTTATCATACCATAAGCAGATGGGAGAGAGGGGGCCACTGGAGGAGAAGAGATTTATATTGTACACATTGTTATGAGGGGACACAGATACAGGGCTCTCCCTGTAGGAGGTTGTGGTGAGAGTATAGGAATCTGAATAAATTCCCCCATCTGGAGTGGATTTTTCATCTGTGAGGTGCCTTTCCCTCATTTCAATTGTCTTTCTGTTATACCTGCTGTATCTCATATTGGGTCTGTCCTGCGTGGCCTTGTGAAGTTTCGCCGACATTTCCCTTTCATCATTCTCACTTTTTCTCTTCATCCATCAGTCCTTTTGTCCTGATGTACCGCTTTCTTTATGACTGTTTTTACCTGGTGCTATGAAGATATCTTTGTTTGAGAAGGTACATGGCTACACAATTGCACTTGGAATCACTGTATTTACAACAACAACTCCCTTTTCTATTGCATTTATAGGTATGCAAATCCTGCAATTATTGGCCATTCAAACCTTGTGAGCAAAGAGAAGTACTCAAAGTATTCAGTACAATGTTGTAAGGACAGTTGATAGATTATGGAGTATAGGGCAGAATCAAAACTTGAGGGTTACTTTGCCAAAAGTTCTAATACAAGAAACAAATACTGGCTGATTATGTATTTCATAAAACACTTGATAAGAAGTACAGCAAAGAGACAAGGCAGTTAGACACTGAGGGGACAAATGCCACCCTGGGTGCTCCCTGGCACAGTTTTCATCCCGAAATAGATCTGGATCTCACTGTCTCACTCTTCACCCCATCAGACAAATGACAAACCTTGCCAGTTCAATCAGGCCTAACTTGGCCTATGGCAAACAAGCGACCTAATGCATTGCAAATATTGGACACATTCTAGGTTATTGACAGTGAGCAGGTTATCAAGTTGTGTTTTCTTAGAACAGCAGTGACAGAATATCTGGTGGAACCCAGTTTTTCTGCTGCAGTCATCCCTTTTTTTATTTTGTGCAGATCTTAAGAGTATTCACAGATGGCTGCAAACTCTGACCCTCCTTAAATGATGTTGACACTCCCTTGCCTGATGTTTACAACAGATTTATAAAATCAATTGACCCTTCGCTGAGCCCCATCCCCTTGATTATAGTTGCCATGCCTGTTAAATGTTCCTCTGAAGAAAGTCACATCTGCAGTTTATAATGATGGTAGCGGATTTACCACTACAAGTCTGAGTAATAAAAATGTCAGAGAAATGCAGCTTCTCATTTCTAGCCGCTGACCAACGTTTGATGGCCGAATGTTTCAGTGTACTGAATCAAACAACACATAGATTTATGCTCTAATATGCTTTATGCTCTATTTTATATACTGGTTGTTACGTTGACTGTTAGCTATTGTTTGGATTTTCAAACAGCATATTTCAAGAGAAAAGTCTTTGAGGATCAGGACTCACCAATGGGGTAGCATTCTGTAACTACATCAGACATGTTTAATGTTGTCCTGTTATCAAGTAGCTCACAGAATTAACGTTAATTAGCGACAGCCGATAGAATCTGCCACCGGCAACGTCTGTCATTTTAACTTGTGAATGTCATTTTAACTGTCAGTGCTGACTAAAAATAAGAAGCTGCTACCCTGGATGTTTGTACACAATTCTGTGCTAATGAGAAAGAGAGAGGAGAGATAACTGATAAACTCACTGTCAGAACTCAACGCCACTTCCTGGTGAGCCTAAATTATTTTTCAACACTCCTATACTGGAATTTTTACTTATACTTGGCCCCCAACGGCTTGGTACATCTCTGGATGGTAAAAGGAGTAAAGTCAATGAAAGCCTTGTAAAGGGGCTCCTCTTGTGATCAATAGCTTATGAATATAAAGGTTTTTGATTTCAGTCCATACCCTCATACTATTAGGATGCATGTTCCTTGGTTGACGTGAGTTAGAGTGCTCCCTGTGTCAGGGGCGAACAGACATGCCCATGCTATCCATATCAATATTGTTTTTGTTCTGTTTAGCCATGTGGCAGTCACGCCGACTCTCTCTTTTTGTCGACTCATAGCCTTTCTGGAATTTAAAGCAGATTCTTTATGAAGCCTGTATTAGATGTGACACATTTGGAAATTCTCTCTTTTTCCCACGTTTTTTTGTGAGCCCACATTCAACATCTTAGAACTGTAATTTGAAAAGGACCTGGCCCTTCTGTCAGCCCTGCTCTTTTCTCATCTACACCTGTGTGTTTCTTTCTCTTTTCCCTACATCTATTAATCTCACCATTATTCCACCTGTCCTCCCATTTTCTTCCATCCTTTTACCCTTTCTTCCCTCCCCTGCCATTCATTACCGTTCTGTGTGACGCATACCTGGTGTCAGCCTCTCATCCTCTACTCCACTGGGAGAAAGGCAAAGCAGGAAAGCACAACGCTCTCTCTGTGTATGCTCATTCATTCACTTTTAATCATCCACAATGTCAGTGACCATCATTCCCAATTTCTTTAGTCACTGGGCTGACAGCAAAGGGATAATACATAGAACAATAATGTTCCTCTGAGATTTGGAATAACAGATATAAATTAAACCAAACACGTGAACTGCTCCACTCAGAATATGGGAAGAGGGTTTTGCAGCACTGTACGTTTATGTTGCACGGTTCAATCGTCCACCTAGTCATATTTCAATTAATTGGTTTTCTTTTGTGTTTATTGATGAAAGAAAATAGTAGTTTTAGTTTAGTCAAATAGTTGAGATAATTGTTTAATGAAAATGATGAAGTAGTTTTGCAATACTTTCATAATATTTAATTGGATTTAAAATATGGATTAAGTTGTCTGGATGGCAGAGGGATAAAAGGGCTTCAACCTTGGTTGGTCAGTTTGTTGTCTGTGTTTTTGGATAGGAAGTTTATGTCTCTTCAGTTTTATCTTTGCTATTGGGATGGCTCTTGGGACAGCGATGTCAGGTGTTTGGTCAACTACTTTGGTTCAGTCTGATATATCCTGACAACTATTATGATGGAGTTCCTTGGATTTTGCTCAGACATTTAGAATGCCCAGAGGATGAATCCTACAGACATTTGTGACCCCCTGACTTGTCCTCTGGTGCCACCATGAGTTTGACATTAGAGGTTTTGAGTGAAATGTCTCATCAACTATTCGAAGGATTGCCATTGAATTTGCTACATGCCTTCAAGCCTCCTTACAGATAATCTATACCCATCAGCTATCGATCTGACAACAGTCAAACCTTTGGGGACAAGAGGCTATATTTCTGGGGGTTCCAATGTAGCCACAGGATAATTTATAGTGTCCACTAGTACCACTGTAAACTAGTACCAACAACACCACCTAGTACCAGGAAATTGACTGATTAAAAATAAAACAATACTTGAAACTAATGACATTGCCTTTGTGTATATTGCCACATGTTTAACGTTAGCATACTAACATGCTACAGACGGTGAACATGGTAAGCGTCTACTGTCTTTATTGTGACGTGCCAACTTTAGTATTAAGCTCAAAGCCAAGCCTCACAAAGCTGCGCATGGCTGCAGACTACTTGTCTGTTCCTTTCCTAAAAGAAAAAGATGATAACTATCACATCTTATGGCAACTAGCACTTAAATGGCACGTACGGATAGTACTCTGTAGTTTAACGTTATTGAAGAAATTGTACTTGCTTGATTCTTGTTGTTCTGAGTTTGGACTCAGAACAACACTTATGCACTTATTGTAAGTCGCTTTGGATAAAAGCGTCAGCTAAATGACATGTAATGTAATGTAATGTAACAACTGAAATAAGTTAATATTTCATAAACAAATTAAGTATATATTGGTTGAACATGCTCATGGTTTCTTCCCACGGGAAATATTTATGGTCAAGAAAAGTACAAAGTTAATATAAACCTATGTGGTTTTCTCTGCTTGTGTTACTTCTTGCAGTCACTGAAATCTGTATAAGACATTTAGTGAACCAACACATTCACACGCAACCGATTGCATAATCCTCCATGCAGAGATAAAAAGCTTCCCTTGTACTTGATATTTAACCTGATAGTATCTGAATGTTTTTTACATTTGATGTAGCGTTTGAACACAGAACTGACCCTTTGCTAACCCTCGTCCGCTGCTACTCCGTCAAGCTGCCTGAGCTACCATAGAGCTGACACTGTCACTAACTGCACTCATGGAATAATTATCCATTATTTTATTTTTTTATTGCAAAAGTGATTTCAGATAGAAGCAGGCAATAAAGAAGAGTCAATATTTTGCATTTAAAGGTTATATCCATAATGTCAAACTGTTTCAGCAGTGAAAACAGGTTGAAATTATAAAGATTGAAGCTACAGTGTAGGGTCACCTTGTGATCAAGAAAGAAGACATAACAAATTAAAGGACCAACATACACCCATAGCATTCAAACATTGATCCCATTATAGCATTGATATAGCAGCAAACAACTATTTGCTATCTAAAGACATAGTGGAGTACTCCAGAGAATGAAGCCGCTCTCACGCTGTGTGTTGTAATCCAAGCTTCTCCTTGCTTGTTGACTTTTAGTGCATGTCAGCGTGCCCCACTGTCCAGCTAGGCAATTAAGGTAAGTTTCAGGAGCCTGGAATACAGCCTTCCTTATCTATGATAAAGCCCTCCTAAAATGTTCAATTCAATTCAGTTTATTTTGTATAGCCCAAAATCACAAATGACAAATTTGCATCAGATGCTTTGCATCTGTACACATACGACATCCCTGTCCCAGGACCTCACATCGGATCAGGAAAAACTCCCCAAACCCCCCATAGAAAACCCTTTCACAGGGAAAAAAGGGAAGAAACCTTCAGGAGAGCAACAGAGGAGGATCCCTTCCCCCGGATGGACAGAAGCAATAGATGTCATGTGTTCAGATGAACAGTGTTACAAAGTTACAAAATATTCAATCAATATGGCAGAAATGTATGAATAATGAGTAGTAGGCATGGACCACGATCCAGACCTCCACAATCCAGTAAACAGAAGGAGGAAGGGGGGCATCAGCAGTGCCATGGCAGGGGGAAGGGCCACCAGGCTGGAGGCATCGCGAAAGAGGCCGGACCAATGAGGCTAGGCCCTTGAGGCAGGAGGCACAAAGAAGGAAGCAGGGCAATTGGGAAGGAAGCCATGTCTAGGCAAGGGGCTGAATGCAGGAAGCAGGGGCAAGGAGTCAGGACCAGCTTCAGACACAGCCAGGTCCAATGGACCCTATGAGGCGAGAAGACACAAAGAGTCCGGGGAAGAAGTAGAGTTAGTAATGTGCAATGAAGAGCCGTACATTTGTCCATTTTCCATGAAACATGGCCTGAATAAAGCAATGATTGTCTCGCCCTGTGTTTAGTCATCCTTGTTGCTGTCGTGGCACATTTGTATATGGGTAATGGATGTTGACTGCAAGTCTAACCTGCAAAAAGTATAATGGTCATGTCAAGGGTACTTACTGCACACTTTTTCAGGTATCACTATTCATGAGAAGCAAACAACCTGCAATTGACACAGTGTGGCATAACTTTCCCTCTGACCGCTCCCCCTTGACCATCAATCACAAAGATGGCCAATTCATCAAGTAGCCCCGTTGGTCAGGCCCTCTTGTGACACACAAACGTTTTTCCAATTTAAAATCTGATATTGATGGAGCACTGCATCTTGCTGCAGCCTCTTTAAGCCTCGCTGGGGCCAATACCCTTATCCATATGCTCACTCACTCGATGTGGTCATAATTCAAAACACACACAATTTCCATACAGGGTTCAGAAAGTGATTATTCTATTGACTAACTACTGTGACAAAGAAGAAGAGAGTTCATAGTCTGGACCAAACCACTGTTCAGTTTGTGTTGATATACGTAATTTGCAGTGCCCCCAAATCCCGCGAAAAATGTTGATTAATGGAAACAACTGTGTTTACATTTGAGCATTACAATGCCGGTAATTAGCTGATAGGAAATAAGGGCATTTGATCGCAATTTTTTAGCCTTAAAATCCAACTGCTAATTTGTTTCACCTCATAAGTTCCACAATTGCTTCCAATTTCTGGCCATTTACTTGTGGTGATAACCCATGGATTTAGCTAAATAGCTAGCAAGGTACATAGAGGGATGAAGTCCACATTCTTGATTTGGCCTCCAAACAGCTGATTAACATTTGTTTTTCTCCAATTGTCAGACATAGCTGTCAATACACATAATTTAAGACTAGATGTGAGCAGGTATTCAAAGCTCTGCAATGTTTCGTAAATCGTGGCTGGAGTGGCACCACGCCAAGCTTTGGTCATGGCTAGGAGGACTTTTGTCTTGAGAAATAGCATTTTGAGAGAAATTTGGGTTATGGGCTCATGAGGATGTATCCTGCACAGGCAGTAATTGCATGATGCTAAAGAAGGCAAGACAGGTTTCTGTAGTCTATCTACCTTCGGAAGGTGCTTCACCAAAGGATGCACAAAAAAGGATCACTCTCCATAGCCTTCATGGCAGGAGAAAATGGCTAGAGCATACACTTTTAGTGCTGATAGGGCCAAATTGTTCTCTCCCAACTTTTGAAGGTAGGTTAACACGTGAGACAAGGGACATGTTGTGGGCCCGAACCTCTCTCCGCACAAGGCAAGGCAAGTTTATTTATAGCACAATTCGTACACAAGGCAATTCAAAGTGCTTTACAGCTACATCAAATTACAAAAAGGCAAATAAAATCATTCCATAAAAACATACAAATAATAATGAATTAATTATATTAACAACACATCCACTCTTAGTGGAGGGTGGTCTATTGTTTTCAAGGTGTCCGCATCGTGTATTCTGTTGTCAGATGAACAGATCCACCTTTGTCTACCCAAACCAGGCCTGCTATAAAAGGTACTGATATGACCCAATTGCAGCACACAGGAGATCAAAAACAGTTGGTATTGACTTTTAATGCCACACTCAGAAGGAACACAGCAGGACTAGTAAAGCAGCGCATAGCCAGTTGTGTTGAATTGACCCTAGACAGTAAATATGCAGCTTGGTACTGTAACCCTGGTGTGCACTGCTCTGACTGGAGCTTTTAGCCCTTTTAAATTAGCCTCAACATCTATGTATTCAAGGATAGCAGGCTGTGCCATGCTGAGCTGTGCTCCATAAGCGGGCTTGTGCTTGTCTGTGGTGCCAGCTTGTGGCCTTCTCCTCCACTGCTTGGAGCGAGCATTTACCTCTGACAGATGGGAAGGCTGCCTCAACAGGGCCTGTTCTGGCCATGGTGCTGAAAACACTGGTCTTGATGGAATACCATTTGCAGCGTATCACCGTTGCTCAGCTGGAATGATTCACTCTTCCTTAATTACCACGAACGCTTTTGTTTGTGGGTCGGCAGCTGACTCTTACCAAAATGACTACCACAGAACTTGCATGCTGAGGTGCAGCACCAGCAGCGGTCGGTGGGCACCTCATCTTGAGAGAGATTTTCATTGTATTGTGTTGTGGCTGAGGGCTTTGCTGCAGGAGGTCCATTTTAACTCCCTCCTCGGTTCACATTCTGGTGGAGTGGTCCAAAAAGCCCACCGAGACATGTTGGACCTTCCAGCAGCTACCGACTGATCTTGAGACTGCCACCAAAGAAGCCGAGTTGAGGGTCAGGACAGCCATCACAGCCTCTCTCAATGTCCGGGGCTAGCTCCAGGCAGAGAGCCCTGGGCTCAGTGGCCATGGCGGAGACAGCAGAGGACACCCTGCAACCTAAGTGGCACAATGGTGCAAGCTGTCAGTGAGGTTGTGCTAGCTAACCCAATGTGGAGAGTGGCGATGCAAGCCATGCAGCCATTCCAAAAATGAGGGCACAACTATGGTTGCACAGCTATTAAGAGAGGCCCTTGCAGGGCACAATAGCGCAAACAAATACTTCACGACACAGCATGCGCATGGGGATACACCCAATAGCCTCAGCCATGATATGGCAAAGCCTATACAAAATAGAACAGTAAAGCATCACCTTGAGTTTGATATTTGGAATAGTAGGCTTTGTGTTAAATAAACACTTACATGTTGCCTTCCTCTAAATTACAATTTTAGAATTCAGGTAATTCGACCTCCACAGCTTCTGTGACTTTACTTTGAAATCTACAAAATGCAGATGCTCTGTATTGATTGTGTCTGACAAGCCCATCCTGCAAATACCAAATGCGTACCAGAGATTGGCAATACACAAGCTCCTCTCAGCTCTCATTCCGACTCATTCCTCTGTGCATGATTACATCAAAGTAAAGAGCACTATGTCAAGATCAAACAAGCCAGGAAATCAGTGAAGCAAAGAAGGAAGTATGCTGACAAGAGCTCACAAGAGCCTATGAGGGTTATCAGTTGGAAGGGGATGCTGAGTAGAGCCAGTGGCCTCCATGTTTTCAATCTGCTTGATATGTCAAGTAAATACAGCAATAGATTAGCTGAGAATGAACAGACACATATTTTCTATTTCTAAATGTTAACCTCTTAGCATTCCTGTAAAATTCACGAAAAACGCCTATCCAGACATACCCAAAGTAAATTGAAAGCTGTAGGAGAACAATTTGGAGTAAATGCATGGTTTTGGTCAGAATCACTTTAAGTGCTGCTGACATTGAGTAGTTGGAACACACATAAGTAGAAGGTTTTCTATTTCCGGCTGAATATTGTTGTGAAATAGATGCCTGCAGATGATTATAGCTGGGAATTATGGGCTGGAAAACACAATGGGAGCATAGCATAAAGCCTTACCTAGTCCAAGTAAAAAGTAGATTATGATTTCACAGAAAATGAAGATTTTACACATGTTTTACTAAGGGTATGTCTAGGTTAGACTCCATTTTAGGCCATAATGAAAGGTGAAACAGAGGTATCCTATACAGATTCACTATTGCTGACACAAAGTAACTTAAGCATATCAAATCAAATCAACATTTTATTTCAGACTCAAGATCCAGATAGTACAAAACATTAAATAGAATAAAATACATACAAAATCGTAAGTAAAATACATAGAACTACGAATGCCTCAAATAGACAACTGTACCAATGTCTGGGACTGGGACTGGTAGTGCGTATAACTAAACTTTGTTTGATAAAACCATGATTATTTCATTTTCGGAGTCATTAACCCGGCAGATACATTTTATACATTAGATTTCTTAAAACAGCTTGGAAAGTATTAACTCCTGCAGCCACAAACATTTCACTGGCACTACTCCATCTCGGTATCTTCAATAATATTCTCATAGCATCATTATAAGCTACTTGAAGTTTCTGTAAGCTTGTTTTTTTGTAATTAGATCACAAGTGTGCCGTGTAGAGAGGTGTACAAATGCTCTAAACAGAGACATCTTCACTCCATCTGTACACATACTAAACCTGCATGAGATAATGTCTGCTTGTGCATACATCATCCGACATTGCCTATAAATATCTTCATCATGCAAACAGTCCCTATTTGTTTTACCTGCAATTTTAGTTATTCTTATGTTTTTTAGCTTTTAGGATGTTATAATTATGTTATGTAAAGTGTCTTTGAGTATATATAAATTAAATGCATTATTATTATTATTATCATTAGTCATCTGTGCTAATCTCTGTTGGGACTGATTTTATAATCACATGACGGGCACTAACAGAACAGACAGCATTGAGTCTGGTAACAAGCCATGTGTAAAAAAGCAGTAATATGGTATAAACCACTTGCTTTGCCATCAGCCTTCTTATTTATAGCTTGGTACAACTCATGTGACATAATAGTCATTGGCACATTACTCTCAATATCGTCCAGCTTATATAAGTCACTTTTGATACAGTTGAATAAGGTACTATAATGCTGTCGCCATAACTCAGCAATATTGTCTGTTCCTGAAATTCCATCAACAGTGCACGACAAAGATGTTCTACAGTTGTTAAGAACTCTCACTTCTTTCCAGAAATCAACAACATTGATACTTTTCAGCTTCTTGGCCCTGGAGTCAGCCCTCATGGCTTGCTCATTTTTACAAATGAAGCGAATGGCATACTTATATCTTGCATTAGTGAGCTTCTTTTACTCGAGCACAGGCACCAGTTTGTGAATATTTATGGATGTAATCATGTGCTTTGGACAACATATTTTACTGAATTGGATCGTATAGACCTTTTTACAACGTAAAAAAACTGTTTTTATTGGATTGTGATGGATCTGTGGCTCAAAACGAGACTTCATCAGTGAGGTGTCTTAATTTTAAAAGCGTTTGTTTGTTTGTTGTTGTCTAACAAAAACGTTAACTGTAGCTGCTGTGGTGGTCCGATCTTGAAATGGAGTGGATAGTTAGAATCACAAGAATCTTAGGTTTCCAGAACCATATGGCACTAGTAACTAACTATAAATAGATGGACAGTGAACGGTACGATCTGCAGTGCACAGTTGGCTACGGCAAGAGGTCACAGAATATGTGACAAATGTGATGATAAAGTGGATATGGACGCTTTGACAGAGCTGGACTAAGAAACAAAAGTAAAGAAACAAGTAGGAGGCAATATATTGCTATTTTATCAATATTGCAATATGAGACGAGATCGTCTTAAGAGTTTCGGTATCATAATGGAGGATAAGGGTTGCCTATCCTCTTCATGATAATATCCATATGACTGATTATTTATCAAAAATCCCATTGCTTACATATTTAGCAAATTGTTTTCGAGCAATATTATCCAGTAAAACATATTGAACGGACTGTCTCAACAAAGAGAGACAAAAAAACAGATTGTGTGTGAGCAGAAAAGCAAGATGTCAAGGGAGCGTACCGAGAGAAAACATTGGTAGAGATATAATGCACTTCTGTTTAAGACCATTGTCTATTGTTGGGCGACTATGGGTCATGCCCGTCTTTCAATCAAGAGGTTGGCAGTTCAATCCCCACCCTAGTCGATGTGTCCTTGAGCAAGACACTTAACCCTGCATTGCTCCCCTTAGCTGTGTCTACGGTGTATAATGTAAAGTGTCTTTGAGTATCTTGAAAAGCACTATATAAATTAAATGGATTATTATTATTATTATTATTATTATGGTGTTAAGTGTATGGAAGTACAAGGAAGCCTGGAGTTTTCTCTAATGGTAACAACCAGAGATTAACCAGTGACAGCTGTCTCAAGTAAATAGTTATTTGATGGTATAGGCAGGGCCTTACACTATTAACTCATGGATTTGCAACAGAAACTAAGTGAGATCACTGAAGAAGAGTAGATGGGACCTGTTTTTTTAGATTCATGTGACACCTTTTTTGCTGGTTAAAAATGCCAAAGCTATTTATTTTGGAAAACATAGGGTCCGGACAAGTAGATTAGTCTAAGGCCAAGCCCTAATATCTTCTTTCTTAGGCTTCCCATTGGACAACAGCCTTAATGGACAAGCAGCATTCCACCTCTAAGTGGTTTGACATCTTGCTGCCATAAATAAACGTTAACAGGGACGCTCTATTAGGCTAAATAAGGCTCTGTGTGTCCCTCCAAATCCAGGAAGCGCCCTACTAATGGTACACTAATGTCTTTATTGGATTACTCCAACATCTCCTATTGCAGTACGTCACAACTACAGCATTCTCTGAGATTTGATGGAATGGAGATGGCATCGGTGGGATTGATATCACCCAGGCTCAAGATGTCTCCAATTAAGAATATTTCCAGCTGAAGATCATACTTATCTCCGATTACTAAATGTTTTTTTTGTTTGTTTTTTTGTTAACAGACACTGTGGATCTCTGTTGGGACTGATTTTATAATACACTCATGCTTTTAGACTTTTGACCAATTTATGGTCAGAAGATTTACATGGCACTCTTTGGACTGCTCCATGGCGTGACAAATATATAAAAGCATGCACTATGAATCACTTTCGATCTAAGTGTCCATAGAATTGCATTTATGGTTTTCATAATGTCAAAAATGACTAATAGTAGACAAGGAACAGAAGAGGATGTAACAGAGGACAACATCTATGAAACATTCATGCTGAATTTTCACACTCGCGCATTTGCAGAGATAAAAGATTATTATTATTTCTCCATTATTTACACTGCCCTAGAGGTTACACATTCTAACCTGCAGACTACGGAAGCAATTACTGTGCAAATAATGCAGATGGTGCAACAAAGTACATTAGGCAAACACTTTGGTCTCCAAAGGACCTTGGCTTGTGTGTCATCCCCTTTGCGTGTGTTTGTGTGTGTGTGCCTGTGTCTGTAATTGTGTGTGTGTTTGTGTAAATGCATTCAGGCATCTTTACATGAACTGAAATACTGCTTTTGCCAACGCATAGTATAATATACACCAACCAATTCATAGAAACAGATACAAAGACATGCACACACCCCATGGCTTTTACTGTTCTCATCTTGCATGCCTAATGCCCTAGTAATGGATCTATTGAGCGACCAGTTGAGTAGGCCTCTCACACCCAGAGGAGTTTGTTAGTGGTGGTAATGACAGTGCTGATGGGGGCAGTTACCTTCAATATCTGCTCATCTCTCCTCATAAATCCCTCTATACAAAATACAACCGCCATTCACTCATCTCTCCATATGACCACTGAACTGATTGGCGCACCTTTGACACAACAGCAGAATTTTTCTCTTTCCATAATTGATCCTTTATTTGCGAGAGGGTCTTTTGCTTTCCATTTTTTTCTGAAGCCTGAACAAGATGGTGCCCTGTCACCTGGATATTGTCCATTCATAAGCTGAAATCACAACTGGTCCTAATGCATAGATTATCAACTCCTCTTACCTAATGAAAGTCTATTTCCAAATTGCAAAGCATTAAAGGTGCTTTGAATGCTACGCTGCTTTCAGTTGGATCTCATACATGCATCACCTTAATGAGTTCTATAGGTTTAACCACTGCTTCATTTGTAGCATAAATTTGCATGCATGCCCCATGATTATAGACCCATCCACTCTGACCGAGCATCCACTATGGAAAATTACTTAGCATGACTCAATACCTTAGGTTTGCCTTATTTAGGTTTAATGGTAGTTCAAGTGTCTGGCGTTTCCCCCTGTAATCTGAGAAAATTAGACGGCAAAGGGCATATGAGATATTGTAGTAGAGTAATGGTGACACTATAAGTGCTAGTGAGCGCAGACAGAGCCGTATGACCTCATCACCCTATTCCTAAACTAGTGCATGTACATTTCAACAAGCTGCTCTGCAGGGTTGGGTGATTAACAGCCTGTTGAAGGGTGCTGCCTTAGCTCATATAAATCATGTACTATGCATAACCTTTATTTGTTAGTATTTCCCACTATTTTAAAAGACTATTCTCCAGCCATGCTAGCAGCCCCCTAAGGCTACTTAAGCACTGTGGCTAAATGTTCCAATCAATATGCTCACAATGTTATTGCTGCCATGTTGACATTCAGCATGTCAAATAATTACATTTTGTGTGTTTGTCCCAACACTTGATGATGGCGCTGGATGATTGCTCAAGATATAAAGGTTTTTACAATTCATCTACTGGGGATCATGAATATGTATTTCAGTTTCACTGTGAATGACTCAATTATTGTCTCTCTGGTTAGCTCCATAGTACAATCATCAAACCCAAGAATGTAGAAGAATCTTGGTTAGTCTGGCAGGATAGCCTTGAAACATATAGTAAGGCGCTTCGTAATCTAGAGCAGCCTATTACTCATTAATAAAAGAAAAATAACAACAACACCAGGTTTCAATTCAGCAATGTAGGCAGGATAACAGAGTCACAGCTCTATTGATCCATGTATTCCTATAGTCTTCAGTAGGAGCAACTTCATAAACTTCTCTAATAATAACATTTAACAACTATAGACAAACTTAATTACTTCCTGCCCTTAACCGACACAGATTTATCCTCAAACACAGGAACCTTAGAAACAGCTGTAAAGCATTATGTGTATTTATTTAGCATATTTTCTTACAAAATATGATCCGTCTGTCTTTACTAACAGGCTATGTGCCACAGTCATTCAAAGTAGCTATAATTACACCTCTTCTTCAAAGGCCCACTCTCGATTCAGAGGTTTGGGCTATAGATCTATAGGACTCTAACTATAGACCTATTTCTAACCTTAACTTTCTCGCTAATATTCTTCAGAAAGCAGTCGCATATCAGTTCTGTGACTAGACATGTGACTGATAACAATTTTGATTTCAGGATTTTCATTCAGGCTTTAGTATGCATCATAGCCAGAGACAGCACTTTAATAATGGCTTTCTTATTGCATAAGACAAAAGGACTTTTCTCTCTATTCGTCTTGATAGGGCTTAGTGCTGCATTCAACACCATCACGTCCTATCACATATTCCTTATTATCTGGCTGCTCTTATGAGTCTCTTGGTACTCTCTGGGTAATTCTACAACACTTGTACTGACAAAAATTAAGAAAAGAGATCACATTGCTACCATATTAGCTTCTCTTCACTGGTTTGCTGTCAAATCCAGAATATAATTTAATATCCTTCTCTTCACCTACAAAGCTCTGAATGGACAGGCACCATCATATCTTAAAGAGATCATAGTAATGTACCACCCCCTTAGAGCACTGCTCTCCCAGAATGCAGGGCGGCTGTGGCTTCTGTGGTGGAGCAGGGTCGTCCTTCAATCCATGGTTCGATCCCCGGCTCTGCTAGTCCATGTCGATGTGTCCTTGGGCGAGACACTTAAACCCAAATTGCTCCCTTAGCTGTGCCTATGTGTGAATGTTAGTTAGTCCTGATGTGCGGGTGGCACCATGCATGTTAGCTCCTGTTATCTGTGTGTGAATGGTGACAAGTAGTGTGAAAGTGCTTTGAGTGGTCGGAAGACTAGAAAAGCAATATAGAAGTATGATAATGCTCATAGTTATGGATGGCTCAGGCGTACCTTGGACCAGCCCCTGCAAATGCTTCTATAGGCCTAGACTGCCAGACTGGACTGGGGTTGTGCCTGCTACCGTGGCCCTGCCTGGCACACACTGCTGTTATTATTAGTCACATTTCTATTACTATTACTGATACTATTACTGCTTTTAATATTATTATAATTATATCATATCCACGGCTGCTGTTATTATTATTAGTAATGATTTTTACAATTATTACTGCTATTACTACCCTTATTTGATGTATCTTTTCTATCATATGGATTGACATTGTGGTGGAAAAGAAGTCCAGATCGGTCCAGTAAACTACAGCTCTACAACTTAATTCTTATTCTATAGTTCCTACCTATTGGTCTCTTGATGATCTTTGAAGAACGCCCTAGAATCAGAAAGAGTGGGATGCAATAGATTGTATTCTTCAAACAAACAACACAACCCATGAAGCCATTCTCCAGAAAATGACTGATATACTCTGTTCTTACATAGTCGAATATACTAGTGTGTATATCACCTTTGCCCTTTTAAGATCTTCCTGTTTTCCTTTGAAATACCAGGTGTGTCTCTTTTTATGTTATGTGGATGTGAGTTATGTTGGGAGTTGGAAGCCTTTTCCTGATACCACCGATAATAACACAACTCTTTTCATAACAGCTCATCTCAGCCTCGCGTCCTGTGTTTGCCTTTTCCACGATAGCCTTACCACACACCTCCAATGCCTCTTTAGTAGTAATACCAGCCTCACCACGCACCTTCAATACCTTTTTCTAGAAGTAACTTTGATCCTTACTAAGGCAAACAGGCAGTATGTTAACCCATTCAGACCCCACTCTAGTCACACTGGTTCTTAATATGCAGATGTCATATACATGGGTTTCAAACATTTAGATATATTTAAACAAATATATATAATAGAGATGGTGCTATGATGACGAATACCACTCCAATAACATCTATTGCACTTCTGCCCATCCTGGGAGAGGGATCCCTCCCCTGTTGCCCTCCCTCAGGTTTTTTTATGGTGAGCTTTCCTTATCAGATGCCAGAGTCCAAGGACAGAGGATGGTGTATGTTGATTGTACAGCCCTCTTATAGGACAGTTGTATTCGCGATAGTGGGCTTGTCAGGATCCCTGTCTGACCCATTGTGTGTTTACCTCTGTTCTCCCAAGTCTCCTTACCTCATGTGTCTGTCATCCCCTGTTTGTGTTTTTGCCTTGTGCTCATTCCATGGCCGCTCCCCTCTTCCACCTCGGAGGCGGAGCCTATGCAGCTCGGCCGTGCTCATCTCTCTTCTCAGGAGAAGGAGAGACGGCTAGGAGCAGGTGAGTGCCTATATTGTGGCCACCTCGGACATTCAGTTTCCTCCTGTCCAGTTCGCCCAAACGGGGGCGCTCGCCAGTAGTGGTTGGAATACTGGCGAGCAAACCTGAGCCCTCTTCCAACTCCCTCTCAAGACTGTTGTTTCCTGCTTCCCTCTCCTTACACTCCCGTTCTCTCTCTCTCTCAGCTCTGGTGGACTCCGGAGCAGAACAAAATTTCATGGACCCGGGGTTGGTAACGAGTGCCCAGATTCCAGTGGAGACTCTAGAAAGCCTGCTAGTGGTCAATGCCCTGGATGGCAGCTTCCTGGCCAGGGTCACCCACCGAACTCTGCCGCTTCAGCTGATCCTGTCCGGGAACCACCGAGAGAGACTCCGGTTCTATGTCTTTTCATCTCCTCAAAACCCTCTAGTTCTGGGCCACCCATGGCTCACCACCCATAACCCACAAATCGACTGGGCAGCGGGTAGGATTTCTTCCTGGAGCCCCTACTGTCATGCCAGCTGCCTGAGATCTGCACTACCCCCTGGGGAACGCCCTCAGGGTAACCTCGTGCCTCCTTCCGACCTCACCTCCGTTCCCTCCGCCTACCACGACATCGGGGAGGTTTTCAGCAAGTCGGGGGACAAGTGGAAGACGGGGTTCAACACCCCCCTCGGCCACTTCGAGTATCTGGTCATGCCATTTGGACTCACTAACGCCCCTGCTGTGTTCCAGGCGTTGGTGAATGACGTTCTCCGCGATTTCTTGAATCGTTTTGTGTTCGTTTACCTTGATGACATTCTCATCTATTCTGCAGATCTTCTGGAGCACCAGCGTCATGTGCGAATGGTCCTCCAATGCCTACTGGAGAACAAGCTGTTTGTTAAGGCAGAGAAATGTGAGTTCCACGTAACCTCTGTTCGGTTCCTGGGGTTCATCATTGAGATGGGGCAGGTGAGGGCTGATCCGGAGAAGGTCAAGGCGGTAACGGAGTGGCCGACCCCCGCCTCTAGGAAACAGCTACAGCAGTTCTTGGGGTTTGCTAACTTCTATCGCCGTTTTATCAGGAACTACAGCAAGCTTGCAGCCCCCCTCACGAGACTCACCTCCACCAAGACCAGGTTCTCATGGACGCCGGAAGCCAGTCTGGCATTTGGACTCCTTAAGGAGCGGTTCAGCTCCGCCCCCATCCTGATCCAGCCCGATGACACCCGACAGTTCGTCGTCGAGGTGGATGCCTCGGACACAGGCGTGGGGTCTATCCTGTCACAGCGCTCGGACTCTGACTCCAAGCTTCGCCCTTTTCGCGCTGCTTGACCCCGGCGGAGGGGAATTACGATGTCGGAAACCAGTCGCGTGTTTAATTTAAAGCTAATTTAATAGCCAACAGCTGTTGGCTATTAAATTAGCTTTGGAGGAGTGGAGACACTGGCTGGAGGGGTCCGCTCATCCGTTTGTGGTCTGGACAGACCATAAAAATTTGGAGTATGGGATTTCGGCGGACATCGTGTTCGACCGTGGTTCCCAATTCACTTCCCAGGTCTGGAGAGCCTTCGGCCAGGCTCTGGGCGCAACAATTAGCCTGTCCTCCGGATTTCACCCCCAGTCTAACGGGCAGACTGAGAGGCTAAACCAGGAGCTTGAGGCCTCCCTCCGCTGCATGGCCGCATCAAACCCTTCTAGCTGGAGTACTTACCTGTCCTGGATAGAGTACGCCCACAACTCCCTTACTTCTTCGGCCACTGGTCACTCGCCATTCGAGGTCTCTCTGGGATACCAGCCCCCCCTGTTCCCTGCTCAGGAGGTGGAGACAGCCGTTCCCTCGGTGCAGCTCCACATCCGTCGCTGTAGGAGGGTGTGGAAGGATACCAGAGCCGCTCTTCTCCGTACGGCGGAGCAAAATAAACGGGTGGCAGATCGGCGCCGCGTTCCGGCTCCTTCCTACCAGGTCGGTCAACGGGTGTGGCTCTCGGCGAAGGATATCACGCTAAAGACCGAATCCCGGAAGCTGTCCCCCCCGGTTCATCGGCCCATTTGAGATCCAGGCCATTATTAATCCATCTGCGGTTCGACTGAAACTCCCCTCATCTTTGAAGGTCCATCCGACATTCCATGTCTCTTTGATCAAGCCGGTGTCCACCAGTACTCTGTGCCCTCCGGCCATACCCCCTCCGCCCGCCCGACTCATCAACGGGGGCCCGGTTCACACGGTCAGGAGACTTGTGGATGCTCGCCGGCGGGGGCGGGGCTTCCAATTCCTTGTAGACTGGGAGGGATACGGTCCAGAGCAACGCTCATGGGTGCCCCGTTCGAGAATCGTGGACCCCACTCTAATCCAGGATTTTCGTCGGCTACATTCGGAGAAGATGGGCAGGGCGCCGGGAGGCTCCCGTTGAGGGGGGGTACTGTCAGGATCCCTGTCCCATTGTGTGTTTACCTCTGTTCTCCCAAGTCTCCTTACCTCATGTGTCTGTCATCCCCTGTTTGTGTTTTTGCCTTGTGCTCGTTGTGTGGGTGTGTACCTTCAGACGCTGCCCGTGGCCACTCCCCCGAGTGGTGCACAGCTGTTCCCGTTTGGATCATCACCGGCTCCATATCAACCCTGGTCGTGCAGGCCTGGGTTGTCAGTCTGTTACGTCTTCTGCCCCGGTAGTTCCCACTGCCGCTCCATGAGATTGTCCACTGGCTCGTTACGCTCGGTAACTCTCTCTCTCCTTGTTCGCAGAGTACCTGCTCTCTTCTGCCTGCCTCCGGTGTTGTGCCTCGGGACTTACACCGTGATTAGCTGTGCCAACCTCCGACGTCGATCCTCGGGACTCACGCCGCGACGCGCCTGCCTCCGGTGTTGTGCCTCGGGACTCACACCGTGATTTGCTGTGCCTACCTCCGACGTCGATCCTCGGGACTCACGTCAGAATTGCTAAAACATCCTTACGGAATAAAGTTCCTTATCCCTATCCTGTCTCCTGTGGTCTGCGCTTGGGTCCTAACCCTGTTCTCCCGTGACAGGGCTATTCAGACGAAACAACATTTTAAATAATTATAGCAATTAACAGTGTGAAACAATAGACTTACAATCGCAACTAGTCTTACAATTGAAGATGAAAGCTACTGTGATACCGAGAGCTGGTTAAAAGAGGACATTTTAATTTAAAGTCATTACATTACATGTCATTTAGCTGACGCTTTTATCCAAAGCGACTTACAATAAGTGCATTAAACCATGAGTCCAAACTCAGAACAACAAGAATCAAGCAATTACAATTTCTTCAATAAAGTTAAACTACAAAGTACTATTAGTAAGAGCCATTTAAGTGCTAAGCTACAAAGTGCTATTAGTAAGAGCCATTTAAGTGCTACCAAAGTGCTACTACGGCGCTACCTTCCCTATTCAAGGTATAGTCGAAAAAGATGTGTTTTTAGTTTGCGACGGAAGATGTAGAGACTTTCTGCTCTCCTGATGTCAATGGGGAGCTCATTCCTACAATGTGGAGCCAGCACAGCAAACAAATTAATTTCAGTTATGGTCCTGAAATCAATGATTTCCTTTTTGGTAGTTGTACCTCCTGCATTCATAGTGAATGAGGGCAAACTGGCTCCTACAATATAATTTCCCCACAGCCCACTTCCCATTACACATGTGGTTCAGGATGAAACATCTCTTCACCAGTGTTTGCTAGGTAAGATTCTTAATGGCAAACAAGTAAGTAAAAAGGAATGTGTCAAAGACACTAGCCCTTGAAGGGCTATCGCCATCGGGTTCATTCCCGCGCAATCAAGTTTTCATATGAGTGAGAGGATAGAAAGGGTTGTTGCTAAAGTATCTGGTACCCTGAGGTCTTCTGAAGACTTTAGCGTGAAATTTTCCTAAATCACTGACAGTAGACAGATGGATGTACAACAGAGTTTAGGCTATTATTGGACACAAGGTGACTTTTGCAGGGCTATTTTCTCAGTCCTCTAAACAGACATATTCTCATATCTGGTTAATCTGGGGGAGTGAGGAGACAAAACCTCTGAGATGATTATCCATATTGCATGTCTAACAACAAAAAGCTTAAGCACAACTGGGTTGGATCCGAGTTGAATCATAAAATGTCATCAGCCTTGTTTTTGTAACAAAACAGTCAACAACTAAATGATTGCCATACTGATACTAGAGTATACATATAACCTTTTAATCTCTAAGCATTCATTCTCAAACACTGTTTATACATTTTACTGTATGTGTCAATATCCATCATCATTTCAGTGTCAACATTCTTTCCCATTTTATTTGCTCTAATCCCTTGCAGCGGGTCAAGAGAGGAGAGAGGAGCAGAGGGAGAGTTGAGAGAGAATAATGCCATTTCAGGATCAGCCTTATTTAATTTACTGCAGGTCGATAGAGGTTCTCCAATTGCCTCTCCTAGATTAATAAGTAACCCACACGTGCTGTCCATCACTGTCCATCTCCCATTAGGCTTCTAAAATGGGGGCCCAAATTGCCTAGCAAGGTTGACTGATGGAAAACACACACACCTTCTCACTCCTTTATTCTTTCCATTTTTCATCCCTCACTTTTCCCCTTTTGCTATCAGGTTACATTTTTAAGGTGTAGTAACTGCAAAGCAAAAACTGTCTCCTGTATAAAAAACACCCTCCATTCGTAAATGCCTTTTGATAATGAATGAAAAGGGTGTATATGTTGTATGAGAGTAGATCTTTCATGGCAAGTTACTGTATCTCACTCTTTGTTGGTATTAACTGTGCACAGGAGAGAGTAGTAAATGTAGGTACATTCATAATTAGTCCAACCTCTGAGCCCAATGAATGCCTGTGACAAAACAAAACTGTATCACTGTTGGGTAGTAACTTTACTCAACAACTGTACAATGCCATTATGATGGAGTGGACCCTCCCCTTGACAGTAATCAATACTTTTCTTGGTAGAAGATTCCTTCTTACAGACAACCAAGTTCTTACACCTAACCAAATTGAAAGAATTTTTTTTTTTCTGGTAATTTTTTACCCCACCTGCTGACCAACAGGTGGGGTATCTGGAGGTTGTACTCTTTGAATGCAGGCTGTGGGCCACCCGGTCGGAACACTGTGGAACGGCCCTACAGCAGGCGAAATTGACGGGGGGTGTGATAGTGACAGTGAGTTTTGTCATGCAGGCACCTAGGGTTCAGGGTGGCATATCAACCTCCTTTAGCTTCAGGCAGTGTTTTTGACCACCCAGCACTTCAAGCCCCTGATGCAGGGGAAGCATTTGAAGGTGAAAATCAACAACTGCACCCCGGTGGCCTAAATGAACAGGAAGGGCAAAGTTCGGTCCCTTGTCCAGAGAGAGCCTGTGGTTTTGAGCCTCGGAGCAGCTGTTGTCTCTGAAGGCTCTTCACAATCTGGGATTGGTGAACAGAAGAACAGCAAAACCCTTCCCAGAAAATCGAAGGTTTCACCCCAAGGTAGTGAAGTAGATTTGGACCTGGTTTAGGAAAGCAGAAGTGGATCTGTTTGCCAACCAACAAAGTTCTTCATGGCACAGCAGGACAATCCATCCCAGGAGGTGGATGCATTTGCAAGTGCCAACAAAAGTTGCTTTACGCTTTTCTGGTGTTCTCGTCCCCCAGTTCTGGGGGTCCCTGTCTCAGTAAGCGGGTCTGGAAGGCGCTATTCCGACTCTGGGCCATCCTCTCCAAGCTTAGAGGGTTGAGGATGGCTGGACTGTCTCTGTAGGTTGTGCAGACATCCACACATTAATTGGTTCTTGCAGGCCTGCACCCCTCCGTCCTGCAGTGGGAACTGCCATTGGTACTCAAGGCCTTGGTAAAGGGGCATTCAAGACAGCTTTTCTGCTCATGCTGACATCAGCAAAGGCAATGTGTGAATAACTACCCTGTCAGTTGCTTCCATTCCCCCCCCATCAGATGCTCTGAACAGTTATTTGGGTACTTCAGTGATGGTGTATATATGTGCATCTACCAAGAAATTAGATGCATTCAAATGGAGAGACCATTTGGTTACGGCAGGACATGCATTCACTGAGCTCCACCCATTGTACCCATAGAGTCCAGTAGAAGGCAGACAGCCATGTGTTGCCTTATATACTGTGGGGTCCACATGTATTTGGGTAGGCTCGACCAGAAGGGCCATTTTTATTTTAACAGAAGAGCTGTAACGGATCTCATCTTAATGTGGCATCCGTCAGAGAAATACAAGCAACCTTGAAGAAAAAATAGGTTAGTGTTTCAAAGATATAGCTGATATATATTTATATACTGTATACATATTTGGTGGCTGTCTACAATTATTTTTCTGCATGCATTAAACATGTATTAAACATGTCATCACATAAAACATAACAATATGCATATTCAAGTCCAGGTAGGGACCAACATTATATGATAATCAATGACCAAAAATAAATTGCATTAGTATCTATTATTCTTTCTTCTTGTCATCCATCATACGTCTTCCTAATGGCATTACACAATGTGTTCAAGCTCTCTGCTGTTGGCCTTTCAGTCATGAACAATTACACAACAATAAAGGAGGTTTCTGCCACAGGTGTTCACAAATCAGTTTAACATTTGGGAACTACCAAATCTTCTCTGGTGCCCCTTGGTTTCGAGATTTTCACATTATGTTATTGTCAGAGCACACTGTGTTCTTTTGCGGGTTTAATGTGGATGCGTACAGAACTCAACATGAACAAAGTAATATCTGTTCTGAGCCCCTGCAGATAACCAACCCATGTTTTCCAAGCTTTTAATTTGACTGATCATTATTAGTGGTGATGTGTGTGTAGGAGCGAGGAATTTATTACTGTATGATTTTAAAAAGTCAGTGGTTCAGTGCAGATCAGTGTGACATTCAGAGGTTTTCCCCACTCTGTAGAAAAGGCTATGGACTACAATTATTTGGTTCTCTTATTTATTTCATTGTAAAGGAAATGTTTATTGCAATTTATATTCTTAATGCCAGGTTCTACATAACACCCTGTGCAAGTAATTAAAAGAAAAATGACCAGTAGAGGACAGATGGATTACATCATTAAACATTGATTCTTAACCTTTCAAATGCAATATGCAGCGAGCTGACAATATTAACGTAAACTGTGGAAATGTAAACACATTTGAATGCAAACAAAAGCGATGGCCACATATCTTTCAACTTTGTTTGGTCCTTTTGCTAAAGTCTTCTCTTATGATTCATACAGCTGTCCAACACAGTTTTACTGCAGTTCATGAAATAGTGCCACCATTTTTATGTAGCCAATTGACTTGATATTGGCATATTTTTTCTGTTTTTCCTGAGTGACAAGAAAAAATGGGTTTTCTGATCTTGCATTGCACATCTTAATTAATGCATAATTTTACACAGTGTTAAATACTGTATGTATATTGCATGATATACATTTATATTTCTTAAGCCCCCAAGGTTTTAATCAATGATGTACCACAATTTTGTATATCTGAGAAGTGGCTTCTCAGATCCCACACAGAATGTTAGATTTACACAACTTCTACATTATGAAACCTTTTTCTGTGTGTGTAATTTTATGAAGTAAGTAAGTTTATGAACAGTATTTTAGAAACATGGACAGATTAATTAACACAAAACCCCATGAAATTCCTGCATGTCTGGAAAAAAAGTTAGAATGATCGACTTTCAGAGAGGAGACTGAATTAGATGTGTCTGGAATTTAAGTGTAACACAACCTCTGTCTCACGTTACACTCACAAAGCAATTGATAAGAGGTCTCAAAAGGTCACAGTCTTGGCACGTACTTTGGGAAAGGATCGTCTTTATAACATGCTGCTCCGTAGGGAAACAATCTACCAACAGCAGCTTCAGCCTCCAATAGTCTAATAGAGGACGGTTAATTATTACATCAGTATTTTAGAATGATCCGGGTGGAGCCAGAGTAAGTTGACATAATAATGTCCACCTAATAGATATATGTTTTACCCATCAATATAATATCTCCTCTCTGATTTACACTGAGTGCTGTCAGTTGTCATTATCACATTATAACTAATTAAAAGGGAAACTAGCAGAGTTTTAACAGGAAATCCATTTCCAGAGAATCCAATTACATGTAGCTGAAATAAAAACAATTGACTTCTTCCACCTATTTTCATGCTGCAGAAATGAAATACAAAATGGGATCGCTGAACTGAGTGAAAGCTTCCTTCTTTGAGAGATGAAGTAGGTCTCCTTTTTCTGTCTCATTTTATCGCTGTTGGCTTGGCAACAGGCCCCTGTCAGTCAGAATAACTTTATTCAAGAACAAAGAGATAGACAGGAAACTTATCCAGGTGGTACAGGTCATACTGACAACCTGTCTATGTGCATCGAAACAACCAGGAGGAGCGAATTAGCTTCATATCAAGTCATATTATCACTCTTTTCTTGAGCGGTTATGTGCTATGTCTCAATAAAAGCATGGTGTTTCCACAGCTGTGCTCATTTAATAAAGTGTGAGAATTAAACTGCATTCAAGGTCAAATAACAATCTCAGTAATGCTATGTTTTACTCAGTGTAGTGTCATATAAGTGGTGCCTGAAGCCTCAGTGGAGAGAATGTATGTACAGAAGATAGAGAAAGTAATAATAAACAGCACATTCTCACTCCCAACTCTTCAAGTAACCCCGCCTGGTCAATGTCCCTTAACGGTCCCCATCTAGCATTGGTTTGCAATGTGTTAGGAAGGGGTGTTATACGCATCCTTTAAAAACAAAACTTTTTACGGGAAAAAGTTTTATAGGATGTGAGGGTGATTCAACACAACCACTTGGTTAGGTTTCGGAAACGATTGAGGTAAAATTCACCGACTAACAACGTACATGACCACCGAGTGACGAGCACCTCTCAAGACTAGCAGGACAATTACGGGACCGTTGGTAATGAGTTACATGACTAATGGCTGATGTGAAATAACTTTTAATTTGATGTAAATAAGTGACCACAGTAAACGCTGATACGATTTGACATTTTATTCTGACTGGTTTTCAACAGATGCAACAGCAGTGTCATGTGCATTAAAACCCCATCAGGGCCAGTTTTCAGACTTCTATATGCAACATATGCTGCTAAATGCCATTCCAACTAAGGTGACCTCTGATAATAACACTGCTGGCAATTATGATTACTTACTGTAATGGTCCTCCGGTGTTAAAAGTCTAAAACAAGTTTTGCAGCTTTGCTGCGCCTTTCTATCTGCATTTAGGTTCAAACTCCTGTGCGCAGCATTATTGAACCGTGACAAAATAATCATAAAGCCTTTTGAAAGCCTGCTGATAGTGGGAGTCATTGACTTACCTGAAGGCAGTAAAAAGAGCTTTTTAACCAAAACATTTAAGATAAAGCCTTATACTGTAGCTTAGCCAATCGGTTTCATGCTGTTCCACTGCTATGACCCAGGTTTCCATTACAAACACTTTGATTGGAAGCAGTAAGTGAGATAAGAAGATTAAGTGTTTCCAAAGGTTCATCATGTTTTAAGAGAACAAAAACTATTGTCTTCACCTACTCCTTAGTCTCTGTCTTTCTTGGTGGCATCATTAAGATAGTGGAGATTATTGCAGTGTGGGATTAATGGACGCCCTCCACTGCAGAACAAAGCTGGTCCAGGCACACAGGATCCCAGGTAATGAAGAAGCAGCATGAGTTATGGTTTCATGCGGGGCCAGGCAGATACATTTGGAGTGCAGGAGTGGTCACTGCTGACTTATCACCCCTGTAGAGATGACTGAAATCCCCAGAGTATGTGCTGCTTTGTAACAGTGACATATTTCAAGCAATAGAAGCCGGAGGAAAAAGAAGAAAAAAAACCTCCTATTAGTGCCTCTAAAGCGCACCAATTAATGCTTCCACTGAAAACGTTTATATGGTTTTTCATACAATTAATTTAGATTTTTATTGCATTTTTCAAATTCTTGACAGTAAGCAACACACACTAGTATGATGGGGAGGGGAAAAGAGGGTCTCTGGCAACAAAGCAGGGACACGGTGGCCATTTGCATTGTGTCCCAGACTGTTTTAATCTTGCATCGACGCCTTCGCCCTCCAGCACTTTGTGTGGGTCTCTGTGGGCTTTCATATGTGTGAGGTCATGGACTGGGGACCTGTTCACACTGCCTCCCTTCCCTCCACCCAGTGCATGCTGGAAAAAAAAAAGATAAAGTGAAGAGAGATTTGCAAAATGTTTTCTTTTGACACAAGATATGAAGAGCCATCTTTGTCCTACTGTGGTAAATAATACAACCCAAGGCTAAACCTAGAAAATGACTGCAGCATCTCTTAACTGGATTAAATCTCAACACCGCATTCTCATGCAATGTGAAAATGGCTGATTCCAAGCAGGTAGTGTCTTTGGAGAACGGATTATGAGGATTACGGCATGTACTTTTGTGACATCACCCCCCCCCCCCCCCTCTCTGATCATTTGGATGACTCAAAAGTAATTCACATAAATCTACAACGGGAGGAATTCAAGTTCAGTATCAAGAGAAATAATTTTCCAATCCCTCGTAATTTTTTCTTTTTGATGGCTGTAACAAGATATGAGCAAGATTTCTTTGTTTGCTGAAAGTTAGGGGTGGGTGCTAAATATTGCGTGTAGCACCCAACATGAGTGCTTTGATAGGCTTTCACTGGACTGGAGACACAACTCACATCCACACATTAACACCAATTTAATTCCACTGCGTGAGTCACACTCGCTGTCATTAAATGAATAACTGGCATTGAGCCTGACATAATGTTGCTACCGCTGAGTTTTATTAATTATATTGAGGAAAACCAGTCAGTGTAGTTAAACTGAACTGATGAGAACCGACTTGTCCACAACATGTCCACAACATTCCCCTCAGGTAAGCCCACCAGGAAATCGCTGGAGCAGTAGAGGGCACCGCCGTGTCACGTAGTATGACACAAATTAAGTAATGAACTGCTTCGTTAGACGGCACATACTGCTCACATTTGCTGGGGCGTATTCAAAGCCGAGCACTCGTGAGACACCTGACAGACTGTGTCTCGCTGTAACAAGCCCAGAGGAGATGGAGCGTGACTGGCTGTGACCCTGTAATGTGGTGCGTCATAAAGGTCGTGGCCTCACTGCCCTTGCCTGCATGGCACGTGTAGACCAAAGGAGCCTCTTCCTGTAACATGTGGCATGGTGCGTGATACGGGCCATTGGTTTTGTAGGAGCAGCCTCAGGTCATGGTCGAACAGGTATTCTTAATACGGTTGTTTTTTTCCCCCGCAGCTTTGTTTTTGGGGATTCTGTGCGAGTGTTTTGACCTCTTAGTTTAGAGATTTTGATTAAATTTGTCAACAGGTCTTTATTTTTTTTATTTTCTTCTTAAAGCAGAGCGGGATCAAGACCTCTTTAACATATATGAAGTGCCCTGCATCAGTGCCGTAGGCAGGCTTTGCAGTCATGGTTGTTATAAGCTGCGTACATATTTGTGAGTTATACAAACAAATTGAAAAAATTAGCTGTCAGTGCACACTGTCAAGGACATTGAAGGGAATTGCCAAAATGTATAGTTTATATGTTTAAAATGTATGTGAGGAATCCATGGCGGCCTAAATCGGACCAACAGCTTATGTCAGCAAAGTAAACAACAGCCTTAATCCCTCAGATATACTCTTTACATTTCGGGGCAGCAGAAACGCAATAATTGACATATGATCCACATTCATTTATCACATATTTATTGCACCACCCAGCGAGGGCACTAACAAGGTTACGAGGATATTTATTCAGTTATTGTAAAATGGGGTTCTGCAACAAAATGCAGTTTGTAGGCACATTTTGCTACATAAAAAAACAAACACTATAGTAATAAAATTATAATATTGCGTTATTTATAGGTGCACACAGGGACTGGGTAAACGCTGCTAATGATGGATCCTCCAGCGATGACTTCTACACTCCATCTCATTTATTTTTTTTTAGACCTAAATGAGTGCAGTGGGAGGCTCAGTGGACTGGTTATAGTGAGCATTGAGAAATTGAGCAGAGAAGTTGAAAATAGATCAGATCGAGGAAGAATTTCCAAGGAGTTCTAAGCCTAACAGAATACCGTTCAGACAGGTGAGTGCAACAACACACTCAGTTGTTGGATAAATCTCTCTCTCTCTCTCTCTCTCTCCCTCTCTCTCTCTCTCTCTCCTCCCAGATGACAAGAACCACCGGGTTCCCCAGGAACAAAGCGTTGCGGATGCACTACGGCGTGTAAAAACTGTGCAGTCTCTCCGTTGCTGTAATGTGTGTTTATGGGCTGCAGCTACTGTGGATTTTTAATTGTCTATACATTTCTGTGTTGTCTGCTTGGAGATGTTTTATTCAGTTGTTGGCTCTAGGAGACGTGTCTATTTCATTTATGTGGCTCAGCAATGCTCGTTTCCCAAACCATAGACTACTTTCAATTTTAATAATCGAGTATAATATTTAAGTACGTTTCTCCATTTCTAGTGAATGTCATGAATGTGAACTGTCGTCATCTGTAAAATACATTGGAAAATGTATGTCCAGGTGAAAGGGGAATGCTGTCTTACCTTATTTTTCATTCAGAATATTTTATACTTTCTGAAAACTTCCTATTTCTGTAGTGTAATAAAAACTAAATCAGTTACGTGTCTAATTTCAATTCTTGCATTGTCAGTATTTAAATAGAACTGTAATATTTAAAGTCACTCCACTTCTCCCTGCCAGCATGCATGGAAACCTGTTAAAGCAGCTTCTATAAATAATCCAATACAGACTGATTGTTAATTTCCCAACTTGAAATGTGGTTTGACAGGAAGCAGCTGTGGGTACCTCGGTGAACAATATTGATGACATTCCAATATTCAACAAACTGTCCCACACAATCTAAACTGTAAGTGGTCACTCAAGCTTCATGAGATGAGACTAAAATTGGATATGACATTTTCCATGTCAGTTTATTAGCATTTCACATGCCACCCCAAACTCCTTTGGAAGGTGTGTTCTCCCTTCATTCTCCGACGCCATCTGCGAATGACAATTTGTTGAATAAATTAAATGCAGATTAGATTGTCCCACTATTGCAGACTTGAATTGCTTCCTACCTCATTTGCCACATTGTACTATTGATTTTTTACTGTATTCAAGATGGTGGAATCCTGACATCTTTTCTTGTTTTTGCTTTTAAATTATATATTTCACAAGCAGGTGCATTCAAGTGATGATTTTTTTAGGGTGAACAGAAAAGGCTTGTTTCCAGTTATTTCTAAGTAATTGCTGTGTTTCTATCAATCCTTATGCAAATTGAGGATGACATATGTGTAGCTGATAATTACTTGCCATGACTGAACATTCCTCCTACAAAGGATGTGCTTAGTCAAGCATAAGATGTGATGTCTCTTCTTTTGAACCCACTTAGTCATAATCATAAGAATGTTTAATGTCCTGGACAAATAAAAAAACATTTCTCTGATTTTATAACAAAAAAATACAGTAAAACAAAAAGGCACAAGTTTTATTCATACAGCACGTTCCATTACACGTTAACTAAAAGTTTCAAACAAATTAAAAGTTTGCCTCTTCCACCGTTTGTTCAAATACCTTTTTGTCCTATTTATTTGACTCATCCGTTGACATTAATAATGAGCCTTATATTGAATTAAGTGAAGAAAAAAAAATAACATGACAAAAATGATTCCATGTCAGCGGAAACGGGAGCAGAAGAAAGGGACGCTTTATGTACAGCATGAGTACACTGACATGATCAAAAGGCTGCGTTGGATATCTTTTGCAGCGAGAAGAGTACGCAATGTGAGTTTTCTACCTTTGCTTCATTTGTTTCAGATTGGCATTTGGTGCGACGCTTCTTCCACCTTTTCCTCTTGATAGACAACAGTCTGAATAAATAGCAAAGGCCACAAGGCAGAGAGTCAAAAAGCCAATGCTGTTGCCCCTCCGGATGGGGGTACTGCAAAGGGTTTCGTCAAAAGACCGCAGTGATCACGCAAAATAAGTTGGTGTTGATTATCAATCATGGATGGATGGTTCTCGGTTGTCAAACTACCTCTCATCTAGAATAAAAGCCTCACGCAATGTGTTCACTAACTGCATTCTCAAGGTCCCTAAAGGTTAGGGGCACCCCTGGGAATAAGAGAGCCTGTGTCATATCTCAGAGAACCTGAAAGCTTAAACTGTCTGGGTAGTTCATTTTGAGCACGGGACTTGCTTATTGGCTGCCATTATTCCAGCCATCGTCTGGTCTAATACACTCAGATCCTTGTGCCCTTTACGCCTGAGAAGAGAAAAGTGCAGGTTAAGTCACAGTCATGTAGTCAAGTGCAAGTTTCTCCGCTGAGAGTTCCCTCTCCCCCCCCTTTTAAATGCTTTTAATGCAAATCATGTGGGAGTGGGGGACCTAAAGCAAAAATGAGAGATGAATATCAATACCTACAGTTTAATATTAAAAAAAACTGTCTTCTGTACAACCCACTACAGTCATGGTCATCTACAACCGGTGAACCAGACTAAATTCTCGAGCGTCCAATTAAAATAAATCTGTTTCAGCCACAGGGACTGTCAATGTTAAAGTAATATAGGAATTAGGATAGGAAAGTAATTTATGTTTGCAAGTGCAATCATGTAGTGTAGGAAACTATAGTGGATGTTGTGGTTTTTTTTTTCTTTTTAGGTCATGTATTTATTCATAGTTTATGCTGGAGGTGGCAGGATTTTATATGCTGATTGATATCAGTGTTTCATGCTATTTGACTATAATCTCTTCGGTCCTGGGTTGACTGGTTCTAAACAGTACTGCCTGTACTGATATGGCCTCTTTCCCACTATGCACACTTGATGAGCTCGAGACCGCTTAGACACTTGGCATGCATCCGCTGGCTTTGTTTAAGTGGGTCCTTCTCTTTCGACAAGCTTGGGCACTTTGTGCCAACTATACATTTATTTTGCAATTGAACTAAGACCACGGGGCAACTGTGCATGGTTGAGCGCGTGACCCACAATAAACCATGTTGCTGACATTGCATCTCACAGAGGCAGACTGTTGTTATCGTAGCACTAGAGGGAACATTACTCTGTAATAACTCCACCCACTCTCTCTTCACTTGTAGAAGTCCCCGTGACACAGAGAGAGAAGGGGCTTGTGTCTGTTCAGTGTGCGTAACGTAGTTACAACGGGCCCCAATGCACGTTATTTTGAGGGGCCCCGTAGTGCAAGGTACACACAAACGCATCATCGTATCGTCTTTGTGAAACGATGAAATAGAGACTCATTGCATATCGGTGTATGATCAAAATAAGAAATGATTCATTTAATTGAATAGCTTTTTATACTCCGATTTATATGTGTAAAATAAGCATATTATTCTGCTATAGCTACTAACTATTTTAACCAAAAAAGAAAAATAATAGAAGCCCATGGCAGAGATGCCTTTTCCAGGGAATATATTAGTGATACTAATTAATTACATTATCACATCTTAGATGTAAAGCATTTACACTACACAGACATATTGATTGAATCAGTGAATGTGGTGTTTGTACTGATTAGCATTGCCCTTTGAACAAAGGAAATGTGGGTTGCGGTTTGGTTTTAAAACAAACCATGCGTGGAATGGAGGACATTTTCCAGTGGCCCCTTGAAGGAGCTGAATACTTTCCAATCCATGAAATTGATGTCTGTGTTTATTGGCTCTTGCAACCTCATCAGCACTGGTGTGTGTTTAAAATACAGTGAACAAGCCAAGTCACTAATTGCACATCATAGTGGAGAGCAGACGGAGCGTACTGGATTTGATTTTTTAATTCCATCGTTTTTCCGTGTTGTTTTGAGAATTGGCAAATATAATTATTTTAAGTTAATTTGGTCGGGAAAGATGGTTTATTGTTTTTCTTTTGCTGTTGCTTCACCAAACAGCTGAATTGAAGAGGGCCTACTTATTTTCAGACACAATAGGTATGGATGTGCACGGTCTCTCTGGTCCGATTAGCCGCTATGTTTTTCCTATGTGGCCACACGATCAATAGATATAGACAAAGAAAAAGGTCTTAACAGGACATCACCGGTCAGGATAATTGAGGTCACTGAGCCATCACGCATCTCGCTGTGACTTTGGGAAGAATCAAAATAAAAGAACAGGTAATTTACCTATCAGGAAAGTAAGAAGGACAAGTCCGATAGGGCACACTTGCCACCAGCGTATGCCAAAACAAGCCAGCACCGTATGCTAGTTGACAGCCAAGACCATAAAACAAAACAAAAAGCATTGCACAATAAACTATTGACATGTTTTAGATATAAAGAAGAAGAATCTGTCAATTTGGTGCTGGATTCAAATAGCATATTCACATGAACTTACACAATTATGTACGTCAACGTTATTGGAATTCTATCTGATGGATGGGAGACTCATTATTTACTCTACAGTTTTATTTATTTCTATTAAACTTTTGTTCTAAAAATTTAATAGAGGTTATCATCTTTGTCAACTTATTGGGTTCCTGGATTAAAGTCAACTTGTTTAAAGAAATGTCCTAATTTTCCAACACTAGCTAACCATAACACAATAACTTAATTATGTAACTTCATTTTTAATGTTGCAGTGCAAATTTATTCTCTGCTTGCAGAATTCACCGTGTTGTGTGTGACTTTTGCAGGTCAACATTCTATTTTTCTTTTAATGTCTTCTGCGGCTCCGTCATCACAAACAAAGCATTCAATATTTACATTTACTAATCCGCACAGTCACAATAATCACTCAAATCAGAAAGGGGAAGCGTGTATAAACAGCTCCGTACGCTGGTCCTCTCTCTAGGGTTGTGGATTACTACAATGAGAAGGACAATTGTTCTATTTACAGCCCACAAAAAGCAAACAGGCTAACTCTGAATCCCATTTTATTAAATGTATCAATCCACACTGACTCCAGATTACCGTCACTCGCTACGCCGGGTGGGGAAATAAAATCAATGGATCCACAGATATAACCACCGTTGGTTTCTTCCAAAGGATCCGACATGAAAATTAATTTTGTTTTTTACATTTATGCTGCTAGTGAGCCTGGTGAAAGCAAGTTAGCCGCCCAGGAGCTGCTGCTGACAGATGGCTAGAAACCTTGACATGTTCTTTTTTATCAATCAGTCTCCTCTTTGTTTCAGCACTACGGACAGCTACACACACACACACACACACACACACACACACACACACACACAGTTCCAGCAGGGTCCGACACAAACTGAGTCCTGTCAGTAACCATGAGTGTCACCAAACTAAATAGGACTGCTAGTCCATTTTGTGCTTTCACCATGTGCAGCTGCAGAAATAAGAAATGTTTTTCTAACATATACAGGCAAATTGACTGACTTTTCCCGAACACTTCAATGTTATTTCAGAGTTTGAGGCTGATTGCTGCCGAGCATGTACCTCCCAGCTGCCAACTGATCCCTACGCCACCCACGTCAGACACCAACAGGGTGAGGGTTAGGATTACATAACCAATTAAAAACACAAAACATCAGTTATGTCGGCGTGATTTAGGAATCAATACATATAGATTGTGGACTCCACTTTGTTTTCTTATTCACATTGTATGGATGGACTGAAACTTACAGGCAGGCGGCAACGTTCTTACTGTATATGTCTTCACTAACGAACAGGAAACATGCATCAGAGTCTGATGAGCTCTGGTACAAGTCAATGCATCTTCAAGATCAATACATGATTATTCTGTTGATCTAACTGAGCAATTTAGTAAAAGGGGAAAGGCTTAAATGACATCCCTTAAAGAGTAAGTAAGTGTAAAACAAGTACATTGCAGTTTAGGTATCATCTGTGCGAGCTATTTCGCTCGGCTTCTGCCAATCGGCTTGTAGCTCCGTCACTTCGAGCTAAACACTCAACAAAATCACGACTGTTTGCTGTGCTGGCTCCTCATTTGTGGAACGAGCTCCCCATCGACATCAGGACAGCAGAAAGTCTCTACATCTTCCGTCGCAAACTAAAAACACATCTTTTTCGACTATTGTCACGGATCGAAGACCAGGGACTCAAGCACAATGGACGAAACAGAGTAAGCAAATAATAATCCTTTACTGGAGTAACGGCAGGAACAGAACAGACAGAAACAGGGACACAGACTATGGACCGCTGGAGAACTTGGTCTCAAAACACAAGACAATCTGGTAGAGGACAAGTGAGGGAACCTAAGTAGTGAGTGACTAACAAGGGAATGGGCTGCAGGTGAGATGGGAGTGAGAACCAGGTGAAGGGAATGAAGGATGATCAGCTGTGAATGACCGGGTCTGAAATGACAAGAGAGTTAATAGACAAACAGATCTAACGAAAACAACTATTAACAGAAAGAAGGTGTGGAGCTGAACTGTTACAACTATACCTTGAATAGGGAAGGTAGAGCCATAGTAGCACTCTAGTAGCACTTAAATGTCCCTTACCGATAGCACTTTGTTGTTTAGCACTTTAGTAGCACTTAAATGGCACTTACGGATAGTACTCTGTAGTTTAACGTTATTGAAGAAATTGTACTTGCTTGATTCTTGTTGTTCTGAGTTTGGACTCATGGTTTAATGCACTTATTGTAAGTCGCTTTGGATAAAAGCGTCAGCTAAATGACATGTAATGTAATTTAAAAATATATAATAATCAGAATGAGCTTAATGCTTGATTGCTCCTTTCCTTTTTCCCCCCTACAGGAGTATAAGCAGTTCTTATCATCCTGAATATTCTTTTAGATTCACAGTAAAACTTGTGCTGTTTGACAATGCTCCTCTGAAAAAAAAAATCCTACTACTGATGGGCGTCAGCCTGTGGGGAGAACATGCGTTTGGTTGTGTGTGTGTGTGTGTGTGTGTCTGTCCACAGCTAATCTAGCCTACTAGCGGACCCATCAGCCTGATGTTTGTTTGTGTTATGACTGTATGCTCAAGGACCTCTCATAGTTTGCGGTGATTCACACTTTTTGAAAACATATTCTACTCACTGCTTTATGTCGCCTTCGACTGCTGACTCCTCCCTCCTGTGAACCGAAAGTGATTAAGAAATGCTCCAATTGCAAAAGGTATTTTCGGCTAAGCTAAAAAGAAGCCTCACCGAGCCTGTTGCAAATGTGTCTTGCAACAGACAAAAGTGTGGTCTCATTTGAACTGGAAAGTGTACGAATTAATTCCATACCGGATATGTTATGATCCACTAAAGTTAAGCGAGATGTAAGATGAATATCTCCCCGTTTTTGTTATCTTGATCATAAGGGAGCCAGGAGGGACGATTGAGTGAAATTCAACTCCTCTTTGTTTTGGAGGGGCGCGGGAGACACACCTGGCAGAGATCTACACTCCACTGAGTGTACCTCTCTGGTTTCTGTTTTGTTCTTCCACTTGACATTGACATAAGGCCTTATCCCGAATTCTATTTTAAAGATATATTATAGTTTTGTCAGAAGTGCAGCATGTATCTGTAGTAAAAAAAAAAGGAAAATACTAAAAACATAGAGGAAAGCATAGAGAGAGAAATAAGAAGGGAGAGATGTCCCCCCTATAAGTGCCTCCAGACAGAACTGTCCTGGCAAGCTGTAGGTTGAATACAGAGAGGTACATTTTCAGCCTGAGACCCTGAGGGCTCTTTCGGGACCAAAGTGTCACTAAAACAGAGAGTCGCAGTATCGCAACACTTTCGAAATAGCTCAGGGTGCTCGAGGATTGACATCACTCAAGATGAAAACTAAATCTCTCTGACCTTTTGGTGTTATGCCGTATGTGTATGTGTGTGTGTGGGTGTGGGTGTGTGGTTTTATTCTGACAGAGAACACATGAACTAACAGTGTTTGTTGGCTGTGGGTGCTCTTGGATGACTGCTACCCGCCACTTCTGCTTACGCTCACTGTGACCGCAGAGGAGAGGGAATTAGCTCAAACTGTTCTCAATAACATATCTTTATACCAACAATGGATCAAGGGGCCGCTCGCAGTGATATCCCCAGGACAGACATAAAACTCTTCAGTCCTCTCAGCTTGACAAAGCCAGTTACTTTGTTTTTACCTCATTTTTGGGGTTTTCCAGCCAACCGACTCCTCTCTTCTCATCACACTCATTTAGCAGTTTTCAGCAGTAAAAACTAATCAACCACACAGCGCAGCACCAAAGAGCAAACAGAAAAAGTTAGAAACTACAGTGGAGCCAGGGACCGACCACCAACCCTGTGATTGAAAGACCCTGCTCACCACTGAACCACAGTCCCCCCCAGTTTGGTGTCTTTGTTAGCCACATTACAAATGTAAAAGGCATTCATCTGGTTCTTCCAGGGCTACACGCAATGACTGAGGTACAATGAATTAAAAAGTAAGTTTCCGTCATGTCCAGGAAACTGTCATGTTAAATTAATCAGTTTTGTGTCCATGTTGTCTCGTGATTTCCTGTTTTATTGTGAAAGCCAACTCTCCTCTTGTTTCAGGCAACTTGTTCCTCCCCCTGTGTGTTTCCCCTCTGGTCTGATTGTCTGCCTCGCTCCTGATTGTTTCCACCTGTGCCCTCACCCTGTGTATCTATTGTCTGTGTCTCCCTTTGTCCTGGGCCAGTTCGTCTTGTCTTTTGTGCCAGAGAACCAGCCATTTTCATAGAATTCATCAGTCACGATTTTATGTTACTTTGTTCATGTAGATTTTTGTTGTTACTTTGCTTTGAGTAGTGCATTTGGGTTCTAGTCTTTGTTCGGTCTTGACAGTTTCGTGGGTTTGGAAAATTGCTCCTGTGTCCAGGAGTTAGCGCCAAATAAAGCGTACAAGAGAATAAACATTCAACTTTACATAAACATGTCGGGTTGGCAAAAACACAACTTCAAATGAATGGTAGTGTTTATTTGGGTCTGCTCAAAACAAACAAACAAACAACCATATTGACTAATGCAGCTTTAAAGCAAAAGAGATTGATTGATATAGACCTCAGTGCCGTTTCTATACTGTGCATGATTTGTAATGTACCAGTACACTCTCTATGTAAACAATTCCAGACCCTCAATTTGAATGAAATTAAAATGCAGTTAACTTTTCCACTCAGAATTCCTCTGGACAACATTGTTTCAGGCATTGGCACAGGCACACACACTGTTTAGTTTCATGACCTTTTTAAACATTACAGGACATTAGATTGCATTCATTTCCTGGAGACTAACCCTCATCATAACTGCTACAAGCCTAATGTAAGCTTCCCCTAAGCTTAAACAAAGTCTTCACCCTGAAAATGTAAGGCTTTATATTGTTGAGGACGCGTCTCCATTTTGTCCCCCGAAAAAGCAAGTCCCCACAATGTGACTGTGTGATCAGATGTATGTCCCCACAAGATTGGTAAAACACTATCACACACACACGTCATTTTCTTGCTCCAGCCTTGAGATACATGTCCAGCGCCGCCTCCTCATTAGCAGGCCTGCAGGTTAGTAACAGCTGTGTATTCTCCCTACACGACATGGCTGAAGAGAAGGGGGGAAACCAAGTTGAACCCGTCTCTCCTCCAGCAGTGAGCAACAGATACGGCTGTTGTTTTACATGCAAATCATTGCCATCTGCTGTCCTGGTGGAAGTTTATCCCTAGATGGGAGTCATTAAATTGAGTTTGGGCTGTGAGGGGCTTTGCAGAGAAAGTTTTAAGGCAGTGTCTTTATATTTTTAGAAATCGGCATGTGGCATGTATGGCTCAGCATCACAGAAACTGGTGAACATATGCATGGTTCTTGGTGTCTCGTTGAGTGGGTGGCTCATAAGTAGAGTTATGTGACATCTTTACAAAAATAAATATGGTTATTCTGAAGGCATGGCTAATGTACAGCTGGTGCGTAAGGGCTGTTTAATGGAGGGTATATTGATTCAAAGTCATTTATAGCTAAAGTCTTTGTCACTTGCATGCATTCCTAATGCAGTTTGTGCTCCAGGGCCCTGCACTATTTAGTTAGTCTGTCAAGTGGGATGAAAAGGTGTTGCCGAATGATAATGCTCCAGCATATTTTAGTACACAAATAAATATGTACAAACCAGTGGCCCGGATTCATGCATGCACACCCACAGGGCCTGCACATACATGCAAATGTACAATGTGCACAAATTCACATGCACGCAGACCTTTTGAAGTTGAGCTAAAACACTGAGTTAGGGGGTTGTTTTCGGAACATGGTGTTACACATTGAATCCCAAATCTGCTTTTTTTTGTTTAGTTTTGTGTTTACAGCCAATTCTTTATCTCCAATCCAAAGTGGAGCCAAACAGCTTCAGGCATAAATCCTCGAGAAGGATGAATAGCTCACTGTTGGCACGCCGTGATCGTCCAACCATGTGTCTTCTACAGAGGCTAAATGAGGCGAGAGGATGCGCTTAGTGGCAGGCTAAACAAAATAAATATGAAATACTTAAATTCACCATAGGTTGACCATTATGTATAGAAAAGAGCAGTGTGTGTGTGTGCGTGTATACTATATGTGTGAACAGACAGACTAATGTTGGAATTCTCTCTGTTGGTTGTGAGATTTTTTTTTTTTTTTACTAGTACACGTTGTGTACATTTGCCTATACACTAACATACATTTACACTCTGTACATCACACATATGTCTGACTCTGACTTGTTTTTCCAATCAGCGGGAAGCACACCCACATGCTGAATTGGAACCTCATTAAAAGAACATGATGCAATTTGGATCAAATGTTGATAAGAGGCCACATTAGCTCGCCCATAAGGGACCCATCCATAGTGAAACCGGGTGCATTGTGCCAGGCACACAGTGTACTCCTGGCTGTGTAACCACATCAATTGAGGGGAAATTCAGACTTTCCTGAAGGACAATTTAATCCCCATTTTTCATGAAGAGGAGAGTGCTACTTCCTGCAAAATCTAATAAACTGTGTACCGCTCCAAAAACTACCTCACTACAGCAAGCCAGTTTAGATAAAAGACCAAATAACAATCAAAGGCCAAACTTGCTCAGACTTCCAGGGGAAAGAGAGTGCACTGGAGTTCAAGCTGTAGTTGTCTGCATCAGGATCCAGATGTTTTCGACACTGGAATGCGGGATCATTTTGTCATCCCAGCCCTCATTTATTTTCTGTAAGGGACTGAATCTGAATTTATACTTATATATTTATGCTTACAAAATATGTTCAAAGGCAACATCATACACATGCTGTCTCTTCATCCGCTCACTTCTATCTCCAAATCTCGCTCTCCCCTTTATCCTCACTGCTCCCTCCTCACTTCACCAGCTTGACTCCCCCCCTCCTCCTCCTCCTCTCCCCGCCCATCTTCACTCCCCTCTCATTAACGCTCTCCTGTGTCTTAGCCCGGACTTGTTCTCACTGTTTTAGTATCGATTAGAAGGCTCCCTCTCGGGTGTGGGCCTGCCTGCGTCTGATCTAACGGAACTGAGATTCTTTCACATTTCTCTTCCCGGCCCTGACGTGGTCTTCCTAAGAACATCTCAGCACCTGATGTTGCGTTCCCCTTCATGAGAGCCCGCAGCCATATGCTTACTTTCAATTAGACACGGAACGCGTGCCATTTCCTTCACTCGATTGAGCTGCAGCTTGTGTGTGTGTGTGGCGAGGATGCTGTGTGAAAATGTGCTGAGCTTCCTTTGACTAAAACAGAGCTGTATGTGGAATTCCTGTGACTATCATCCTCCAACTGCCTGTTTCAGTTCCTCCATTCCACCCATACAAATCACTGCCGTATTTTGCATATTCACTCATTTTATTTGTTTTCAGGGACAATGCACATTGATCAACCTCCCAGTAAATGTGCCAACATGCCAAACTGTTGTCCCTTGGCCAGATGTTGAATTGGCCATTAAAACAGAATGAGTAGGCACTATGGCAACAGTCTTTCCACCTGCTTTTGCTTTGCACCTTACTTTACATAACATGTACGTGGCAGCATTGCTACTCCGTTGCATGTTGATGTGCAATCATACACAGCATTTCTCTTCACCCACAGCACACAGACTTTAGAGGCTGCCTTGGAGTAAACGGTTAACAGCAGAGCAGGATGTGCAGCATTAAAAATGTAAAGCTTTTGTGGGAAGATTGCATTTGCTCACAAGGACGATGGCACATGTTTTGCATTAAGAGAAGAAACATCTGCAGGGCTATTTTTGAAGAGACACACTCTGATTGGACGATAGGAATGCGTTTAAAAAATCGTGAGTCAGCCCTCAGAAAGGTAAGAGGTTTGTGGAGAATCTAATGATGGAGATAAAGTAGAGTAACTTAAAGAAGGGTTTTTGCAAGAACACCACGGGCTGTCTGAGAGATCAATACTTTGGTCACTTTGTGATACATGCTACTCCTTTGGAAACAAGATGATTTCATTCAATTTCTTAGTCAGCTCCTGTACTATGAATGTTCTCATTAAGGTGGTTGGGATCTGCCGGTTTTTGATGGCACACATGTTATGCTGCTCCTGGTCTGTGCTTCTGCTCTACTTGACAGGACTATGATTCAAGCTGCAAACAATATTTCATGTTTGTAATATGTATAAAGTAAGTGCCAATGCTTTGTAACCATAGACACTGTTAAAATAGACACTATGGACTGGACACTGCTTTACGAAAGTGCTCCAGTGGTATATTGTACTTTGCACTTTCAGCTCCCCAAGTGTAACTACTACTACTTTTCTCGTTGATGCTAATTTTGTACACATCCCCCTTGGAAAAGATGAATGGCTTGAATAATGTGATAAAATAAACTAATCTGTGAGAGCAATGATGTTACTTGTCACATCGATAAACGGTGAATACTGTACAAATAAAAAATAAAGAAATGGCCTTCAGTAGGTTAGTAACAGTCAGATCATTAATGTTTTACTGGTAGCTGCACTTTGCGAATAATTCCGAATAAAACCTGAATGAATAATTTGTGAATAATGCAAACAACATACACATCTATATAAGCCCTCTAGTTTGAGGTCATAAATAAAAAAGATTTGCTTCTTTGACTTTCTTTCAAATCTTTTCTCTATGTAGCATCTCATTCAAAATGTTGCTTTAGATGTGAAACACTGAAGCTGTAAAGTATAGACAGCTGCTTGACATTGCCTGCTAGCAACCAAAGTTTAAGCTTTGATTTAGAATTTGGGCACACAATAACTTTGCAACAAGGATTTGCAGCAATCCAGTTGTCCTCAATATTTCAATCAATGCAGAAGCACAGTCGCTGCAAATAAGTCACACATTTTTCTATCTCCGATTTAGTGCTCCATTTGCCACAAATAATACATTTTCGGTCCGAGTGATGGGTAACCGTTATTTGACATTTAATTATACAGCAGTCGAGTGTTGCAGGGAAGTAGGACATATTGTCCATCAAAGTGAAAAGTTTGAAGTCTGGGAGACGGAGAGAGGATAAATTGGGACAAGCTTGGCCACAAAGACTAGCCGTCAGTCAGTGGCCTCATTTGTGGTCCACACCTGCCACCCCTCATGATGTGTCTCTCTGTTACACACACACACACACACACACACACACAGACACACACATCCGGGCATCAATGGTCAATCGACTTACATCTCAAAGACAAATGTGTGACACACACAAGTGTGTGTTCACAAACACACAGATGCTTCTTTCTAAACTCCAGCTGGAGGGCCGTGCTGCACCTTGTTGAACTCCCATGATACCAGCAGTCAGCCGCTGGGTATCTCCTCTCCTGCACCCCCCCCCCAGCTTCATCCTCCACCCACTCTCCTCCATCTCCCTTTCTTCTCTGTTTTCTGCCTGCCAGTGAAACAGATGTGAGCTCAGAACTAGTCAGACACCAACGCCCTCATCATCTGGGGCCAATAATTCATTTCATATGTAATACTATGCACAGGGCAACCATTATTTTGAGCTAAGCATGCAGCTACTTGAATTGTCACCTACTTAAAACGATACATCTGAATTTAAGCTTTAGTCAGGCTAATAGGAGCTAACTTGGCTCCATTCACTTATGTGGTAAGTAACTAGCTGGCTGTATTGATGCATATGACTATCTGTGGTTAAGGTTTTAGTTGACGCTGAGAATACAGCTGCTGGAGTTCAGGCTTGCTTCATATGTTACCCATGATGTGCAGGCTAATTTCTGTGGAACTTGGTAGAATAGTTTTGATAGAGGCCACATTGTGAAGGTCTTTGTTAGTCAACTATGTTTGTCTTTGTTGGTGATGTTGCGTATAGTTAAACAATGAAAAACACAATTAAAACCTCATTTGGATCCCTCATTCCTGTGTGGCATGCTGTTTAAACATGCTGTATTTTTTGGGACAAACAATGTAGTTATACTATTTAATTGAAACTATAATTTGGGTATGTGTTGTCTGTATTTGTGGTGATTAACAGTTATCCAATTACACTAAAACTAGCTCACTAAAATATAACAAACATGTTCACATTTGAATTCAACAAATTCAACATATTTTTAATTCATTTAAGATGTAATGAACATCTTTGGGTAATAATATTTGGGAGAAGTGAGGCCTCGGCTATTTGTCAATCTACATCAAATCAACCTCTGAGGTGGGATCAAAATGATCCTGAATCATGGCAACGAATGGATCCTGATCTCTGCATGACGTTTTGAAATACCTAAATGCATTTAGGTTTCTTTGGATCTGCTTTGAAATACTCAATTTTCAGGTGTTTCATATGTTATCAGTTATTTGCCAATCAACTGCTGCCGAGACACTTCTTTTAAGAGTCAAACCTGGCCTGAGGCTTAATTGACTTGTACAAAAGCCCTCAGTGAAGAGCATCTGAAAAGGGAACATCCATGTTTTTTCAATGCACACTATCAGACCTGCCTTCCCACCATAACTTGTTTGCCAAGCAGGCTGTGGCATTCAATTCTCTCTCCTGCATCGCTGAGGGCAGGAAGAACCTGTGGAATAAATGATTTATTATTCTGTTTTGCATTGATTCATTGCACCCATTGACATTCATGCATAATGGACGCAAATGTGAAATCAGCACCCAGGAGGGAGGGGAAGAAGTCTGCCATTGTTGGTAGTTTTTTGGGCAGGGACTGAGGCAAGCCTTTTAAAGCACTGCGTGCAAAGGCTAATGGCCGGGCTTGCTGGGGTTGCGAGGGTTACTCTGGTCCTCGGGCTCCAAGGAGTTATACAGGCCTTCGAATACATCACCTTGCATTGATTGCTGCACCACATCAATTGTATCTGTATTGTGCTTTTATTGAGAGAACCCTCCTAACACTCACCTGTTTTGAGCATGTTCTGTTAAAAGGGAGTTGACTGTTTATGGATACGTAGTGTGGGATGCCCTAGGGGTGATAACATCATGCTGCGCCATATCCACATAATCACTTATTGATTCTCCCTTTGTCAGCAGAGTTATAAATGTCCCCCATCATGGACTCTTTTTGGCAGCGGTCCCTTGGGACTCCATCTATACAAAGTGCCGCCACTCTAGTGACGTGGATGGGACACACAGGGTAACTATTTGTACGGCCGACATCCAGGGGTGTAGTGGCCGTTGATGAGGTGGGTTAACCTCTCGGTAGATGGGTAGGTTACCAAGGAGAAAGTGGATTTACTCTCCTCTACATTCCCAATGGCTTAAGTGTGGTACATTCCAACAGGGTGGGACTCGGATCAGTTCAATGATAAAAACAAAAGTCTGCCAGATCCTAAAAGATTTAAAGTTTCCATTAAAGTAACCTTGTTTCTCCTCTGGGATTTAGAACAACTAAACTTCAGGTTGGGTTACTGTATGTTGAAATTCAGTGTCCTTCAGACTCTGGCAAAACCATTAAAATGTTGTCAAAGAATGTGCAATTTATCCTCATTTTGCTTTGACCACAGAAGCATCTGGAAAACACATGTCCTTTCTTGGCCATGTTGTTGCAGGCCAGTAAAGTAAAAGTGTGTTACCACAAAAATACTCAATTCTGAAACAATCCCAGTTCTTACTTCCCTGCGGCTGGTAAGAAGCTTTTGCAATGCTTATTGTCGCAAAAGAATTGGAGGTGAGGCTGTGAGAAGGAGCTGAGAAGCGTGCCTGCACAGACATCTGGATAGCTTAAAGTTAGATCATATCCGTTAGTTTAAAAACACGTTTGATTGAAACACCTACAGTCGAGATGGGGGCCTATTGTGGTTTGTAATCATTCACGCAAACATGACAGCAGTAGTCGTTGGAGACAGACCCGCCGGAAACTAAAAACACATATTTTCCGACTATACCGAATAAGAACAGATTAGCACTTCAGTGGCACTTGAATGGCACTCACTTATGGTATTTTTGTAGTTTGGCTTTCTTGAAGAAATGTTACTTTCTTGATTCTTGTTGTTCTGAGTTTGTACTCATCGTTGAATGCTCTTATTGTAAGTCACTTTGGATAATAGCGTCAGCTAAATGGCATCTAATGTAATGTAATGTAACACCTGGCAGAGATCTGCACTTTAATAAGTGCACTTTTCTAGTTGTGTTCTTGTGTTGAGCATATTTGTATATATGGGTAGCAAAGCCATGTTAAATAGCCTAAACAGTGAGTGAATTCCCAGACCAACGAGACGATGGTTGTCTGTTGTTTTTCTCCCGTTAATGCTAGCTACTAGGAGCTACTAGCTAACCAATTTGGTGACTGCAAAACGATAGACTGCTGCAGGAATGTCTACCGCTACATCTTGAAACCTTTTTGAGTACAACATTGTAATTATAGCCAAACTAGATTAATATCTTTATATTGTTATTTCCTCAGAAGTAGTGTTATTTAGCATAAAGCTTCTTTATTTAATGATCTAACTGCTGACCCTTTTTATTCCTTTTTTTTTTTTTTACAAAAATATAATAACAAATCATGCTTCAGGAGACTGGTTCCTTCGAGATGTAGCCAGTGAAATTGTTCTCCCATAGTCTTTGCAGACTACTTCACTTCCTGCCTCTGTGTGTGATTGTCTGCTCCGCCCTGATTGTTTCAACTGTCCCTCATTATCCCGAGTGTCACCTGTCCCTGGCTATCACCCTCTTTTTATTGTGTAATTAGTCCACTTGTGCCTCTTTGTTGTTGTTTGTTGTGCTTTGTGTTCCAGACAGGTTTTCTAGCGTTCTGGATTTACCTGCAAAGTGTGACCTGACTGCCATTACCTGCCTGCATTTGGACTCTCAGCCTGGGAGCTATCTTTACAATAAATCTTCTGTCTCCTCATCTATCCGTCTTTGTTTGGGTCCTGTTATTCAGGAAACCTGACGGCCTGCAAGGCATACATACACTATAGAGGAGTGTGAAATAACAATATGTGTGTGAGGAGTTAAAATCCCTGCTCCGAACCTGCAGGGGCAGTGCTGAGTATGAACACGCATGCCAACAACCCCTCTTTGCTGAAATATAAATAAAGTCCCTCGAACATCACTTTAGCATGATTTAAACATTTTATTTCAGGAGATTATAGAGTAATATTCCTACCAGAAACCTTGAGACTTTTGGGATGAGTAGACATATTCTTCTTTAGTTTTAGTTTTTTCTTTAATTATGTGACTGTGTGTTTTACAATATCGTAATGCTACTAAGAGTGTCAACCTGAGGGGGGGTGCAGAGCAGCGGCTGTATATATATATATATATATATATATATATATATATATATATATATATATATATATATATATATATATATATATATATAGAGGCTGGGCGTTTCTATCAGACAACACTGGTGCTGTTAAGTTATGTCATTCAGCCAATAGGATCCTCAGATTTGAACCGGCTCACGTCCTTCTGGAGGGAGATTATAAATGACCTATTCTGTGATTTAACTTGGGGGACTTGTTGCCTAAAGACATTACTCTAGCCTGTGCAGCTGCAACCATGCATGATGAGTCCCATGCCTCACATGGCCATTGGGGTAATCTTGCAGAATCTGGATTTTATGAGACTCGACAGCCTCTTCCAGTCCTCACAGAACAATGCCGATGTCTTAGCATTTTGTCACTCCTTACAGATAGAAAACACTCCCATGGTTATGACTCACGTAGGCGTCAAATTTATTGTCTGCTCTAAAATCCACTTTTGTAATTGTAACGTTAACTATGCAGTTTATTACTTTTTATGGCAAACACAATTATGCTTTTTAAAGTGTATTGGATAGTGCTTTGAGTCTATTTGTATACTTTCATGTGCAAATCATGAATAATGACACAAAGGGTCGGGGTCTCACTTTAGCTGCCCGGTGGGTTCAACCCACATTCACAAGCATTTAGCAGATATTTTAACTTCTAGGTGGGTTATAATGTCCATAAAAAACTCACCTTTGATTTAGCCCTTCTCAAGGTAAGCGACCAGCTGACTCGAGTTGCACCTCGACAGGCATATTTCATACCTCCTAAGAGTCTTGACTGAACGGAAGTTGGACTGTCAGAAAGCTAAAGCTTAAAAGTGATTGCTCTAAACTTTTGTCACCAAAGCGAGCAGAAGTAAGGATGTATGAGACCCCTGGACAGGTTAGATCATTGTATTAAACAGAAACCCTCTTTAACTCCCTCTCTGTCTTACTCACTCCCTCGGCTGTCACGGAGGGAGCAGCGCAGAAGGGAAGAGAGTGACACATCCATTCATCTGTGAGCAGAAAGGCAGACTTCAGACTCTTGCACAAACTTAGACGCACACTAAAGGGCAAAGTTGTTTCCGATGTGACAAGTTTCAGGCATGAGTTGCAAATGCATTTGTTGTTGAGTAGCTAAATGTGTTTGTGTCGCCTTATTTTACGTGGGTAAAATACATTATGTAAAGGTTTTGTTCAAATAAGTTTGTGGCAAATATCTAACCTTGCTCGACCATCCTTCCACCACCATACCAGGATTATTCAACATTAATCCTTGCAAAATCACACAAAGGACAGAGTGCTTGTGAATGTGTATTGGAAACATGTTTATGTATAGAGCTGTATGCACATTTTGATATTAATAAAACATGGAGCGTGCCTAGGAAACTATGTCTTCCGCCCTTCTCCGTTAAATATGTTGCATTTGTGCTAATTGGGACCCAGCAACAGGAAAGCTTTCGAACATGCATTCGGAGTCCCGCTCTCGGTTCCGCCAGCTTATGTAAGGCTTTCACATCGGCCATGAAGACACTTCCTCAAGCGTGTGATGGGGGAGATATCCGTTCCTTATCTCTAAACATACGGCTTTTGATGCATAATAAATTAGATTTCCAGTTTGTGCAAATGTTTGAAGCCTCATGTAACAAATGTAATGTTCAAGCTAAAGCTCAGTTTATCAGATAGGTATCCGGAAGATAGCAATCAGAGTAGAGTGTGCTAAGAATCGCATTCGGCAAGGATCATTTAGAACTGACAACTATTAACGACGTTTGCTTAACAAGTTTTTTACAGTAGTGGAACAGATTATACTTTTGTAGTTCATATAAAAATGCAGTTTAACGAGAACAAAATCCTCTGCCATATCTCCAAACTTTCCTCCAAACTTTCCCACCCGGATCAATAAAGAGCGACAACCAAATCAGCGCCCCTTAATGAAACATACTGTACAATTGACCGTAGTGATAACTGCATGACAGTGGCAATTCAAAGTAGAGCTTTATCAACATTACCTTATGTGGATGGTAGCGCTCTATACGCAGATATCCACAATTGCTAATTGCTGACTGGAGTGAACTCTCGCTATCTCTTGCAGAGTCTGCCTGACAGGATGATCAGTATGGAAACTGGACGAGTGGGCGATAGAAAAACAACAACTTCTGGCATCAGCAACTACACAAAGACATGGGATGGACTAATAGCCCTTCACATTTTGATTGTAAATCAATAAATAAAACCAAAACAGACACTGCTCAGCCCCCAGTTAGTCGCAGGGCTTTCATTTTACCAATACTTTTGATTTATGATCAAACACCTGCAAAAGTAAGAGTATTAAGCCCATGACTCTGTCATGTGAAAACCTTTTGGATGCTAAATATTATCGTCGCTTGATGATTCATAGTCTTTGTTTGGAGGCAAAATTGAGGTTTGATTGTTAAGTATCAACGGTAAATACAGCTATTTATTTTCGCTTATTTTGTAATCGTATTATGAACCTACGCTTACATACCTTTTACTTCTACGGTACATGATCGTGTTTGATTCATGGTATGAGCCAGATTTGAGGGAGTTAATCCAGTTTGATGATTTGATGGTTTCCATTTAGATCACAGAACATATTGACTGCCATATTGTTGTTGAAGATATCCGGTCATTTTTTCAGTGTAATCCCAATTAAAACACTTGAAAAGACCCCTGTTTTCAGCCACACAATCCCACAAACAATTATTCAAATGTGGCATATTAAAGCTCTAATGTCCCAATTAAAAGACACACTTTCCACCTCATTTACCAGGCTGTCAAAACCAACGTGAATGCAAGTACGTTGTGTTGTGTTAAACAGTGGAATTAAAACAAATCGGCCTGTTTTGGTCTGAAATATATATATTTTTTGCTGAGGCACCTGAGACTGAAGGCTCAAAAAAACCGAGCTAACAGATGTTGTGAGCCGGGGGAGCATCCATCTCCCCTCCTCTCCTTTCCTTCCTCCACTCCTCCCGTGATATAAGGTCCCCCTGGCATTTTTTTTTCTTCTTCTTCCTCAGCACTGAAATTTACAAACAACGTCCTTGTAACTTATTTCTCCCTAAACTCCTTTGCGCCATCTGTTTAAGAGCAGGTCATGTACTTACTGGAAGGGGAGAATATTGAGGATGAAAGCAGGAGAAAAGCAAGACATGCTTGACGTGCTCGGCGCTACACTCCCAGGCATTAGGGAAACATTCAACAAGAGCTCGCGTTCTGTGTTGGTTGACAACAACAGAAGCACCTAACAACAGCTACAACTGACAGCTTGCCAGTGCCAGTTTGTATTTGCTAACAAGCACATCAACCTCCCATTAGCGTCCTTGTAGAAGAGAGCGTGTGAGGTCTACATAAGGGGATTCAAGACAGACTCTCATAAAAATTACATCAAATAAGGTGATGCAGCCCATTGAACCACAGCCGTATTGGGAGCAATTTTGAGTTACCATTAATAGTAAGAGACAGGCAAATGTGTGGAGGAAATATCCTGAGTTGTCTATTCTAATCAGTATTCAGGAGTGCAGTGACTCTCCATTACTTTCTAAAAATACTTAAAATAGGTGGATGAATGAACTCCCACCATGCTTCCCTCTTTCTTCACCTCTCTCCCGCTTCAAACCCAGTTACTTCTTTTGACTTCTGATATTCACCTTCTTTTACCTCGTGATTTTTCCACTCTTTATCCCAGATCTTGTTCCGTCTTCCTATCCCTACGGCCTTATCTCTACCCCACTAGCACCGCCACACACACACACAATCTTCCACGCACATATGCACACACCTCGCCCCCCCACCCCCGTCCCTCCTGTTTTGTTTCAGGCGTCAGACTCTTCAGCTCTGGCGGTGTAGCCAGCTAGCTCGCTAGCTGTCAGGGCATGGGAGCTGTCTGCCTCCGATTATGCTATCATATTGCTCTGCCCGCGCAGTTATCTCCCATTCGGACCGAGAGGAATCCAGTTTCATATTGGACATTAATGTTTAACGAGACAGGAGTTTAGAGATGGGTGTGGGGAGCCGGTGACCCTGAGGGCTGGATCTGATACAGCTTTGAGCCAGGCGAGTGTATTGCGAGTGTGACAATAGCACATACTGTACATGTATTCATAGTTGCTGAGAATTTTTTAGAGCTTCCTCTTGGATGCTTCCTCTTATGATCCGGTGCATGGGCGCGACATGTTTTTGATGCTCGGAACACAACGGACTAATAAAAGACATGCAGAGGGCAGGTTCTCTGTGGATCTAGACACTCACTTTTAGTGGGTCATAAGTGACGATTAAGAGGGATTATATTTCTCTTTACAATGTTTTTTTTTTAGGAAATCCTACTTATTCTGCATTAATTGTTGAGACTCTACAGGCAAATATATTGTTGTTTGTGCACTGGTGAATTTTGAAATGTCAAGCTATTTTGCTCCCATAAAGTCTTTCCGACTAGTGAAAAAACCCCACCAAAATACACAAAGTTTTTTATTTGATCACTTTGTCTATTTGCTTCTGTAGTGTTATCTTAAATTCAAATAAGCATTAGATAATGCCTCATTTGTATATTTCAGGATAACATTTCCAGAGAAAAATATAAAGTACTTGTCTTAATCAAAGTAATCAACTGGGGAAGTTTCATTATTATATCTAATCATCATTCATTTTGTTTCCTATTTACTTGGATTGTCTTGCAAAATGAATATCATTTTACAATACTTATTTTTAAAGGCCAAGCTGAGTTCTTTCAAAAGAGGCTAGCCCAGATGTGTCCATTGCGTTTCTATTGCTCTCTATTGCTTAATGTTTGTTAGGACACTTTTGAGTGTTAAATGCCTAACTCACCTCCAACGTAAACTGTAATTTATATGACAACCTTGGGGAGGTTTGTTTGATGGCTACAATTTACTTTGGGGTAAATGGTAGATACCATAAATGTCCACCCCATGCCTATTACAGAGATCCCATCCCATCATCTGGTATCTTTCTGGCTGCCTGCCAATCGCTGAGTCATTAACACAACTTTTGTTGAAGGAGAAAAAGAAGTGCTCCAACAAGAGGGAATGGATAGATTGTGTGGAAAAGAGAAGGACAACTGTGCAACATTCTTTCTAGCTCTCATTTCTCATGTATTGATTATTGTTCAGAGCACGCAGAGCTTTTGGTGTTAGCAGAAAGTGAGCTGTGGTGATAGTCGATCAGACAACCACGTGTAGCTGAGGCAAAAGCAAGACTATAAGTTTCCAGTGCAATTTCCACTGGAACGTAATAGTGGCAACTATATGTGACACCTTTCCTCTATTTAACTGAAAAATATGATTTTCTCTATCAGTATTCAGTGATACACATTGATGTGCAATAACAAAAAGACAAATTCAATACATGTACACCATGCTTTCTTCCATTGGATGCCATTACTTTTTACATGTTATTCTTAGAGGTACTGAAAGGAAAATCCAGTAATGCACCGGTGATGTGTAAACTACTCTAGACAAATGTCCTTGATGATCCGACAGTTGAATCACTGACTAATTGTGTCCTATAATACCTGGACAGACATTTTACTAGTGACATCAAATCTTATCAATACAGGTTCTAAGTGCAAAGCTGTCAGTTTCTAACCTGACAGTTCTTAGTAAATCTCCTGAAGTTCACTCCACACTATAAGTCATCAGATGGCTGTACTGTCCACACTACACAACTTACTGTCCCGAAATCGTGAGTAGCATGGCCCTCCAACAATGTTTTGGCCCTTGTGAGTAAACCAGATTGCCACCTCGGGAACATGCCTGTGGTTCCAAACCAAAACCTGTCTCTAAAACCTATGGTTTTCTTTTTTTAGTAGTCAGGTGCAATCTTTAACAAAAGACAAAGACAAGTCCTTCCCTAGCTTCCTGTTTTGAACAGGAAACATGTGGGTATGTGAATTCAATAGGACTCTGTTGGACGTTTCATTGGGCAATTACCGTCACTTCAGACAGAGGCTCTGGCCGGACACCTTGCCCACCTGGGCCTGTGCCAAGTATGAGTTATCCACCAATGATTGCAGGGGATACCTTCATTCCAACACTGCATGCTGCTGAATAGAAATGTCCGCTTAAGACAAGTATGTGGGAAAGAAGTACACTAATTATACGAATATTCCTTTGTAGTCGGTTGTACGGCATACCTTCGGTTGGCTCACATGCCACCTGGGCAGTCTGGGACCATCGCAACTCTTCTCAGTAGGTTGATTTACCACAGAGATGCTGAGCATCTATATATTGTGCTTTCATACACAGTAAATATATGTCTTAGATTAGTGCCACTTATGGTTGTACTTAGCAAATGTCAATAAGCCTTACTATAAGGACACTATTTTATTAAGCTGATGATTTAATGCATTGTTGCCTGGCATGTGCAAAATAATTAAATGTTTCTGAGCCCCACAGGAAATATCAGTATTCAGTTTATAATTATAGGTGTTATTGATTTATTTTTAGTGTCGTTGGCATTGTTTTGGGGGTTTGGCACTGGCTCGCTATATATCATGTTGAGTGTAAAAGTGTTTTGGTTCAACAGCATAAATGACTGGTGTTTTGCTCCTATATTTCCCTTGCAAATGCATGGCTTGTCATCGACAGGGTTCATCTCACTATTTTTTTTCTCTCTGCATAATTACTATTGGCAAAGCATTAGAAAGCACAAGCCTTCTGCTCCCCTAGAGATGTACTCATTGCTCCTTTTACAAACTTACTGGAGGGTTAAGGGGCTTTCCGTACTTCTATGAAGAACATGAATTGTTCTAAACAGTCAAGATCCACTTAAAAGTGTTTTACATCTACTGAGCTACATTTCAGATGAGACCAGATCTCCAAGCCTTGAGGGGAAATTGAAACCCCCACAAAGGAACTTGTCACTCAGTGAAGAGTATTTTCCTTATATCAAGATGATATACATAAGCAACTTAGATAAAAAGAGTTTCCATACAATTCTAACAAATCTAACCAATTGCAATACATGGTCACTTTAATGATGAAAGTGTCTCAAACTGAAATATTGGTATGGTGAAAGAAAAATTATTAAATCTGGCATCATTGTATTTGCTGTAATAAGTCACAGAACCAGTGGGCAGGCATTTGATTCCCACTGTAAACATAACAGGCGGTGCACGTGAGTGTATTGATCAGGCTGATGATACAATTATAAAAACATCATCCCTATCTATAAGAAGCAAATCTGCATTTTCCCTGATTTGGAAACCACAGTGAAGTCATTGACCTTTATTATAGGTGGGTTGAAAATGGAACGCAGTTATTTATTTTCTGGGGCGCTTGCCAAGATGTGTTGCGCGATGTCGGACCAGCAGAGCGATACAAGCAAACAAGACATAAATATTGTGGCTAAGCGGACTGTAGAGGATTCTCCCCCGGTAATTATTTTAATGAACAATTAGATTTTTTTTATGTACTATGGCACCTGTTGGTATGCAAAGTGGCCTGGGTGTCCTAATAATTGATTAATTTAAATGTGTAACGTACCTCAAAAAACATTTGTGAACTTCCCAGATTAAGAATGAATTGTGATGTAAAAGAAATACATGCTCGGCCATGAAGCAGCTGAGACCTCTTGATAATTGGACTTTTTGGCAACTAGCTAGCCAAACTGTAAGCACTGGTCAAATGATGTGCATCTTAATTGGTTGACAAGTAGGTTTACTAGCTCTCGGAGTAGGAAGCAGTAAGTACTTGTGTTTGTAAGATATAAGCAGTGATAGTCAAACTGCATTTTATTGAGCTGTCAGGGGGACTTTTGACACATTTATTTATGTTATTTAGCATATTTGATATGACTGTGTCAACATTTGGTGATATTTACACTGGCAGTGACTTGACTAGGTGTTCCTCTTTAACAGATGTCAAATATCTGTATGACTTATTTTCACTATATAAAGTTTGAAAGTTAGCCTGAGTCTGATCCAATCCACAAATGATCTAATTGTACATACAATTGAAGGTGACTGAATGTGATTCTACCTTCCATCATTTTTGCATGACCACACTGATGAGCACGTTTGTGTTTGTCTGCTGGTTCTGTGACACACGATCCCATGGTACATCGATAGCTGTCTGCGGCAAGACCTCCATTACTGGTTTTTGTGTTGCACGCATCCAAGGCCAATTGCCCGTAAATGTCGGTTCCTCCTCTGATCTGTGTCTCCACACATATGCCGCTGTGGCGGTGTCGTGCAGCTCCTGCAGCTAATGGCGTTGACGCTCAGCGGCTGAAAACCAATCCATCACACAGAAACAATGGCGGGGGAAGGAAAAGAAGGAGGGAAAAGGGTGAGTCAGGGGGTGGTGGAAAAAACAATGGCGGCGCTGCACTTCACAGTTTTAAAAGGCTATTCATCACAATGGTCCCACTGTCAGGCTCCCCGCCTGCATATCCATGGGGGGATTCAAACCCATGCCAAACTCATTTATGGGCATGGACGTGGAGAAATGGCCCATCATGAAGTCACACAGACAGACTGCAGGCGATCGGAGACACATTGATGTGCTGCGTTCAATGCGGACCAATAGCTGCGCTGTCAGATGACACACTGTGTAGTCAAGATCAGCTAAGAGCTGACATTTGATCAGAGGGACAGCACTTACAGGTGAATAGGGCTGGATTAAAACATGGGACCATTCGGATTCTCATTCGTTGGGTAGGTACATTTTGGAATTTTCTAGGCTATTTATTTAGATCTATAATTTATCCATGCTAAGAAAAAATGTGACAAGCTGTTATGTCACAAAAAGTTAAAACGTGGGGCCTCGTTCAACCAACCCTCTCAGGATTATAAACATGCATAAAACACACCAAACTAGGGTGTCTGCCGGTCTATAGCAAGCCGGCCCATTATTTGTATTAGAATAAAAGTGGAAGTTGTATATATATATATATATATATATATATATATATATATATATATGTGTATATATATATATATATAAAAAACACGTTATACATGTCACCCACATAGCGAACAAGATTTATGTTTTTATATTTTTAAGATTTATATTTAATATGTTCATATATAATATTCACCCACAAAACGGTATATTCGGGAAATCAGCAGACGAAATGATCAACCTAAATCTATATGAACAAATACAACATTAGCGGGTCTGACAGAAATGTGGAAAAGAATATATTGAATGATCGTAATCAATTCCATATGAATGTTTTAGAAATTAAGACATCTCTTCTCTTACAGCTGAAGTCACAAGGTATACACCTTATTTTTGATTAGGAAGATGACCATTCCACCTGCAAGCACATATTCACACATCACACATCTGCTTCTTCTAATGCGACCCTGGCTTGAATGGCAGGTCGACACACCTGCCAGCAACTCAGACTTCAGGGACTTTTTAAATTTTTGCTTAAGATGACAGGCTTATCGGTCAAAGTGACCTTACCGAAAGCATTTCAAGCAGATGCTTGTAAATATTAAACAGTAAAATTTGATTTAGAAAAATGTCACCAAGAAAAGAAAAAACATTTTGAATGTCACATCGTTGCAATTTCACGAAAGGTGCCTACGGTTGTCAATCAAGAGAAAAGAAGCCACGTTAGACTGTGAATGAGCACACCCCAAAATGATTATTCTAAAATAAGGATTTGATCCTTTCAGTCCGATAACATCGAGAAAGTCTAAGAAAAAGTTGTGTGATTGAAATGATAGTATCCCATTTGTGTGTGTGGGGAGTTTGCCCTTTGGTATTCACAGGATGACCTCTCCAGACAAGACAAGTGAGACAGTACAGCTCTGTCATGCTTTGTTTCAGAACATCCCTCTTGAGCAACTTAAGTAGATTAACTGTGTCCACCTTCAAAGCAGATTGAGTGCATGAGTGACTTTAGTATAGAGTTGACCCTGGACATCGCTGGCTCCAGAGATCTCAACCAAACTTAGAGGGAACATTATTCATGTGGCTGGAGAAATGCTGTGGATGTGGAGAGGCCACAACATGCCCAATCCCCTTTGGTACATGAAGCTTAAACTGGATGAGGAGTTACTTAGATGTGGAGCTCCTTAAACTTTGCGCTACACTTTCCGACAGTATTTCTTGAAGGTCAGTCTTCGTGAACGCAGCGGATTTCTACCCTCTCACATTCAATGACTAGGTCCAATAGATAAAGACGATGGCAGGGGGTGAAAGCAGAAGTGAAAATCTGGCAAGTAACAAGCAGTACCCATTAGCACTGCAAGCTGTATCCTGGTCAAGCTTCCTCTTGTGAACCATAATGTTATCTCCTCAGTGTCTGAAATACTTCCAAGATATTGACATTAAAGCACCTTTCTGTGAGCAGAAAGCTTTTGGATATTGCATGGAGGAACGGTAAGAGAAGAAAGCAGTCACGGTAAGTTGAATAACTTGAGAGTTTCGTGTGACTCGCTGGACAGAGTTGCACGTTATGCAAATTAATTGTACTTGGTAATAAATTTGTAATTCAGAGCATTTCTATTTCCTCAACGCGGCGACAGCTAACGGTGCTCACAATGGCAACATAGCTTGCAGTCTTTACCTGATAGGGTGAAACAGAGAGATGGGAACAACGCTTCCGAAAGGACATCGTCGGTCTAATCGGCAGTAACCATAACGACGTACGAGAGCAGTGCAGCGCGCATGTAGCCACGAGCTAGCTCGTGGGGCTCAGTCGCATGCACTGGAAACACATGCTGCAGGCCAAATTGTTACAGGGGATAATCAGTGGCACACGACATGGTTTAGCCATGGTTGGGTCAGTTATTGAGGACCGCTGTAACTTCACTCACTCACTCATTCACACGCTCACTCGCTCAGTGACAGGCTTTTGTGGTTAAAAATACAGAACACTCTGTTCATTTATGCTTTCTGGAGCTTGAATACCAGTGAAATGCATTCAAACACACGGACTCCATCAGGGGTATTTTGTTTATGTGCATTGTGCTCCATGTAGAGGGGCACACAAACAGACAACAAACCACTATTTTACACACCCTTTGGTGGCTTTATTGCACAAACACTGACGTATGTGTGTGTTCATTCCTCCAGTAGCACTCCATCCCAAGGTGCATTAAAGCCGTTCTGGAGGTTTCTAGCGGCTTAAAACTTTATGTTGCTTTTTTGGACACCTTAAATTGATGTAGAGAAACCTAATTGAAGGCAACTCTCGCTGGAAGTAGCAAACCTTCACCAGGAAAAGTTTTATAAAACCTAGGAGGAGTGAAACTGTGACAAGTTGAATGTGTCGCGGTTTTTCTATTTGTACATGCACGCCTCGACTCGCCGTGCCTGAGATGCTCGTGGAGGACATGTTTTAAAATAATGCGGTTTTGGTGACAATGCATAATGTTTGGGGAAGTAGTGGGCATACAAATAATGTCCAATGACCCAAGAAAATGTAGCATTATTCTTCCCAAAAAAAGAAAAAAAAACTATTGGGAATGTATTTCAACACACATGCATTGCGTTAACTTCTTTAATACACTAAAAGGTTTTCAAATTGAAGAAAGTTTCTCCCCAAAAGCGTGTGAGGTGTAAGGAATCGCTTGCTGGGGCATTACAGTGCTTAATGAAAACTTGAAAGCAAGAAGGAAATGCAATTCCCATGCACTTAGTTTAGTTGGAACCCGCTTCATTAGCTGAGGAAAATGAAAAAGTCTATGTTATGTGTTGTTAGTTTTCGTTTCACTCCTGCTTTGTTTGCCGGCAGGTGTCCAAACAACACGGAGGCAGTGGAAGTGAATGGAGTGTAATGGGTGTTCAGCGTTAAATGTTGAGTTTTTGGGCGCTGCATGTCCAGGGAAAATCAATTGGAGGGCTTCTTCAAATGAAACGGATTCGTAAATGAATTGAACTCCCAGTGGCTGAGCACGGCTCCCTGCATGGTCTGATGAAATACAACCAGCTGGAGGGAGTGATCCAATTTCACAATTTTTAAATTTGTGTCGTAACTTTTTCAGGATGGCGGCTCATTAAAAGAAGAAAAAAAAACAGTTGTGCACCCTTGCTGCCTGTTTACAAGTGCAGTGACACACACCTGCCGCTGCATGGTCACAGCTAACTGGAGAGAAAAAAAAGTGTGAATATGTGGAGAATTCAGAGGTGAGGTATCTGTTTTAGGCAGAACATGATGATACAACACACGGTTGTCGCAACTGAAGTACGCGATTACTGTGGAGAGCGTAAATGGAATGGAAATTAAAAACACCCTGTATTTTAAAATACTTTTCTCCTATCCTAAAGAAAATGCCTAATGTGCATGGAAAGTGATATATGTATATATATATATATATATATATATATATATATATATGTATATATATATATATATGTATATATATATGTATATGTATATTTATGTATATATATATATATATATATATATATATATGTATATATATGTATATATATGTATATATATATGTATATGTATATATATGTATATATATGTATATATATGTATATATATATATATGTGTATATATATATATATATATATATATATATATATATATATATATATATATATATATATATATATGTATATATATATATATATATATATATGTATATATATATATATATATATATATGTATATATATATATATATATGTATATATATATATATATATATATATGTATATATATATATATATATATATATGTATATATATATATATATGTATGTATATATATATATATATATGTATATGTATGTATTATTTTACTGTCTGGTACTCCAGATTTCACCGTGTTATTTCTAGACAAGCCAGTCACTTTTTTGTGTTAGGGGGAGGAAGCTCTGGGTCCTCCTGGTGAGACTGGACAGTGTAACGGAGTAATAATATCATCAACACTCTATTCTTAATGAGACCGATATCATATCAGGCATTTTCAACAAGAATAACAAATATCATTCTTTCATAAATGCATTTAACATCATGTTATGTCTCTCATGTGCAGTACATCTACTTGCTTCTATTCCCAGATGCTACAAGTGTGGGCATTACTACAAGGTACGGACATATGGCCAGCACCCCGATGCTTCCTGGTTTGAATGTCCTAATTTCTCTAAAACAGAAAAAAAAGAGAATATTGAAACATTGTGCTCCTCTTCGTCTTTGCGTGTTATCAGGATGTTGCAGCTCTCGTTTTCTGGAACATTTTCAAATGAACTTCAAAAGACCAGACTAGAAAGTAACACTGTAGTCTTTGAACAAAAAAAGTACACGCGTCTTATAACTTATGAGGAATAACCGCTTGGTGTTATGAACAATGCACCTTTTTTTTTTTTTCACAGCAGACATTTTGACATTTCAGAAAATAAAAAAGCGCACGTGTAATAACATTAATCTGTATTCAATTTCGGTGTGCCAGTTCCAGGATCCTAGTGTTGTGCCTGCTGGCTCGCGGGTGTTGACTACTGGAACATCCAGATGGAGGGAAGCCATCATTAACATTATTAGTTCCACATGTGCGAGAACATGTGGAACAATTAAAATTGCTGTGAAAAAGTCCCTTTTTCTTAAAGGGTGATAATGCAGAATAATACACAATTATAACATTATTGAATCAATTTTTTTTTAACGTTTTTTTTTTTTATTCTAAGAAGTGTATTGCAGGGAATGTCAGGGAGAGATTTGTAATACATTTGTATGTTGCTGCAGTGCATCAGAGCAGCTAGAATAAATCCAACAACACATAGTATTTGTACATTAGGGGTTATCACGCGATGGCCACAGGGGTCTGACATGTTCATCTGTTTATCAAATGCACTTGTCAATTGTTTTGTCACCGGTGTGCAGTCAGCAGGTCCTGACATGTCTGTGTGTGCTGCCCCCTTATGTAATCACCCTGTCGGCTTTATTTTATGACGACGACAAGGTGAGCGGCCTTGAGAAGCGCCAGTGCTGCCAGAAACGGTATATCAGCATCAGTGAGACGGTTATAAAAAAGAATGATCACCAATATCTCCAGTTGGCTATCAAGATCTTAAATCAAGTTTATAATAGAAATATGACATATCTATATTACATGGAAGCACAGTACCGTGTGCCGTCACAGCTGCATGTGAGATGGCTCCTGGGAAATAAATACAAATAGTGTCATATATATGCATTTGTGTGTGTGTGTGTATATATGCATTCATACAAATGCATATATATATATATATATATATATATATATATATATATATATATATATATATATATATATATATATATATACACACACCAATGCATATTTGGGTATGAACAACATTTGAAAAAAGGTCTCATTGATTCTAAAAATGTTTTAATGGGATTTTTTTTAATAATCTTTGTGTGTGACTTCAAAGCTTCCGTTGGTAACATTAATAAAAATCACTTCTTGACAAATGTGCTCAAGCTGTCACTATATCCTGACAGTACTACATGAGTTATAATGTATGAAAAAAATCAGGGCTCCAAATGGCATTTGCAAGATTCCACCACGCCAACAGCTGTCAATCACTGCTCACGAAACTCGTGAACTCCGATCCAACTGTCAAACTAGGCAGCACTGAACAAATATGCATAAAGATAGCTGTATTTCTCATTTCTCAACTTTCCAGAAAGGTGTTTCCGTGTACTTTTTAGCTGTAAAAAGTTTGTGACCCAGCTACCATTTAGAAAACAGTTTAGCCAAAACCAAGCACTGTCCAACGGCCAAAACAATCCTTCTCATTTCACATTTTACGTTTGATCAGAGTTCATGAGTTTCATGAGCAGCGACTTACAGCTGTGTTAATCAATTTTTCCTCTTCGAGTGCGTTGGAATCTTGCTAATGCAGAAGAAATCAGGTGCACTAAGATGAGACAGGACAACCTGATTTTAAAGTCACTGTAGATTTAAATTGGGTCAATTAAATATACAAAAATCAACACTCGTTAACAATTAAGTGGAGCTTGGTTCAAAATGCACATTGAAGATATCCGAAAAATCTAGAGCCGCACTTTCTAAGAACCACCCCAGAATAACTTTGATCATTGCCTCATCATTACCTCATGGTCACGTCGGTGTGTTTTAGAACTGCGGTCAAACGAACTCATTACCCCGGCACCCCGCTCAGGTCAGAGGAACAAAGTCTCTTAATCCAACCTGAAGCACTAAAAAGGTCAGAACTTAAATGAGATCAGTGCTGTGTGAGTGCATCCGCCCAACGGGTCTCACCATGCCTCTCACCTTTCTCATGATTACATCAGCTTCTTCAGAACCTCAGCGGTGACTGGGGGGGCTGTTATCGTGGCGAGCGAGACTTACAAACCGGGCCGGCGATATGCATGACAATGAAGACGTACCCGTCTGCCTGCCGGCTGTCGTTGAACAGAGGCTGGCAGCGCCACAGGGGCAGACTCCGCTAATCTCTCCCCACCTCGGGAGGAAGTGACATACCGTGCTGTTGCCATGGTTACAACCTCTGCAACTCGACCAATTTTTGCTCGGACGGCACATCTCTAATGGTAAATGAAAAAGAACACATTTTGCTCTATAGAGGAAATGATACCTATTTCAGAAATGACTGTTGTATTAAATGATAAATAGCTGAGAGGTTTCACAGGTAGACAAAGTGACCTCGTGCAAGTTGTTGATGATGATGATGGTGATTGCTGATGAAGGGCGTTATGGTGTTTGTTTTTCTGTTTTTCTGTTCGTCAGCAGGGTTACTAAAAAAACTGCTGGCCCGACCGGTGTTGGAAGGATGGGCCAAGGAATGTTGGGGCGGATCTGAATAACAAGGCCGACACACATTATGCATCACTGATTGGCCGAGGAGGAGGTCGGTGCTCTCCGCGTCCCCTTATCGCCTTTTTGTGTGATTTTTAATGAGTATCTTCACTCCACATTTTAAAAAGCTAAAATGTGGTTTTAGTTATTGACTGGGCTTTCTGTGAGACAACAAATCATCCTCCCAGATCACCGTACACAAGGGGTGTCGAGCCTTCTAAAAACAGCAATCTGCTCAATAAATAGGATCCCACCCCCTTCCCCCTCCCAATTCATACCCACATAAGTGTTGGTCTTTGAGGACCTGACACTCTCTGGCTCTAAGCTTTTCAAGTGTGGAGAAGCTGAGGCTTAGCTCTGAAAGTGGGAGAGGCCATGGAGTGGATATGAACAATTGTGTCATTCTGGGGCTTCAGGGTGTGTGATTGGATATGGCCTCCCCAGTTCTTGCAACTCGTACAAAAGCTAGATTTGAACCTCTTTATTAAGTTATTCGACTTTACACACTCACACTTCATGCAGTGGCAATTCTCACATCAGAACTCACTTTGCATGGTGCCCGCGCAGTAAATAAAAATACACTTCAATGCTAAGAGAGAGCAAAGGATTTCATTTGTAGCGCCAGTTTCTCAGGCCCTTCTGGGGCTCATGTTTTTAATATCTTGACTGGGATCACATCAGACTTCAAGTGTGCGCATAGTGATGATTGTCACAGTTTGAGTGAGACGTTCTCCTCCCACAGTACAGTATGTGCAGGTAATTGACTGTTCTGAATATATGTAATGAATTCTGATATATTCTATATTGAGGACAATGATCCAAAGGCTCACTGATGTGCAACCTCCCACACATGAAGAAAAATTATTTCATTTGTGAGCTTGTGTGTCATGTACTGTATGTTTGGCATTTGATATTTGCTTTCAGAGTTAGTCTAATTATTTGTAGTATTTTCTTTAAGGGATAAACTTTGTTTTATGATGCATTCAAATCACTGTAAACTGTAACAGTTCAGCTCCACACCTTCTTTCTGTTAATAGTTGTTTTCGTTAGATCTGTTTGTCTATTAACTCTCTTGTCATTTCAGACCCGGTCATTCACAGCTGATCATCCTTCATTCCCTTCACCTGGTTCTCACTCCCATCTCACCTGCAGCCCATTCCCTTGTTAGTCACTCACTACTTAGGTTCCCTCACTTGTCCTCTACCAGATTGTCTTGTGTTTTGAGACCAAGTTCTCCAGCGGTCCATAGTCTGTGTCCCTGTTTCTGTCTGTTCTGTTCCTGCCGTTACTCCAGTAAAGGATTATTATTTGCTTACTCTGTTTCGTCCATTGTGCTTGGGTCCCTGGTCTTCGATCCGTGACAGTAAACACTGTTTCAAGGGATTTTTTTTTTTTTTTTTTTTACAAACGACTAACTGAAGTAGTACTGCGATGTTCTGGATACAACTATATGTTCTATGCTGGCTTGGCATATGGAAATGCAAGAGTGCACTGGCTGAATGGCTTTTACAGAAATATCCTTCTGAAGCGTTTGATGTCTGATTGCCACACAATAGGGGACATACTTATGAACCATTTTACCAAGACGTTGGTCTCACTTCATATTGTAACTACTCCCTGCATTGAATCTCTTTTCTTTAGAATCTTGACTAGACCATCACCTGTGCATCTCTTACTGCTGTGTCCACATTAACACAAATCAATATTAAGTGGATTCAGCTTGTTGGACATATGTATAATTTGAAGTTGAAAGTACACTGAACATAGGCGATGCTTCATTCAGGTTTGTGAGTCACACTGTGAAGTCTTTGGTGCTGCGGAGCCAGGCGTTGATGTTGTATTTCATCAATTGGGTTTTATCCCGTCTATTTCCCCATTACTTAAGTGTAAAAAGTACAAAAATGTGCCACTTTGATTAGTTAGTTCTTTTCCCTGGAGCTTCAGGTGTGGTACACGCTGCTGTTCAGAACCTGAACATGCTGTTTTCCTAAATAATGACTGTATCCTAGGCAGTATTCACCGATTATAATCTGGAAGCATTCAAACACATCTGAATGAGAGACACGCTGTCCCCTGAATATTCTGTTTCTGCAGGCTTCTCGATGCCATTGTAGTGTGACAATGTTGGAATGACTTATCATTCTGTGTCCTTATTTGAACTTCCTGTAGACAGAGTGAGTCAGTCATCCTCCTTCTCAGGAACCAGGGAGGTGAGATAGAAATCAGCCATTGAAGGGATTGCCAGGTTGATAATGTAGCAGTAAAATATGTTGAGGTTATTGTATATCATGTCGGTGAGGTAGCTTGTATGGATTATATGATCTATTTATTTGTGTGTGTCTGTCTGTGCTTCTGTGTAATATTGCCGAATTACTAGGTACACCTAAAACTACAGCAATCCAACGGCTTTTACATACCAGGAGCAATTTATTCGTACAATTTATTTCCACATCAATATATATTTTTGAGCTGTCGTTTTTGTGATGAATACTTTCACACGAATGCGAACGTCACGGGGCAAAGCAAACAACTTCATTATATTTTTCAGAATGAGGTTGATTTTTCTGAGCTTTCGCACTGCCAATAAAGGCATTGACCGATCAACCGAGAAAGCACACTTTATTAGTCCATCAGGCTGTAGCACTTCGGGGTGCTATGGTTGCAAAAATAAGTTTGATTGTATAGATGTCTATGAGAAAATATCCTACTTCTCACTTGATTGTAAAGTATGGTCACATTTGGAGTAAAACAAGGAGATGAGGAAGCAGGGTTAGCCTTTGGCCATGGCTACGTTGTGATTGTCCAGTTTGGGAGTTGTACGTGTTTTCATCTGACAACATTAACCCTTTTCTTTGCTTTCAGTCCATGAAACTTCATTCTTATACTTAGCACCGTCCTATTTTGTCACTTCTTGTTGCAAAAAAACAAGATGGCAACGGCCAAAAAACAACAATGGGGAAGGCTAAAATGCCAAACTCAAGGCTCAAAACAGAAGTCCACAAATCGATGGCCGACGATGACGACGTCAACTTCTTCAATACAGTCCATTGGCAGCTCAGACCAACCTCTCACAATAACAGCGCTGGACATTTAATATCCGCAGCAGAGTATTTCTTGTTTCTGTGTAAACTCGATACAGCCCCTGCATACATGGAAGTTATAATGTCGAGCTTGCAATAGCTGACGGGCATCAGTTGGTTCACTCACACGTTGTCATCACTGGCTCATTCCCCAGCTGTTTGGCCACCAGCTGACAAGCACGGCCAAAACACATTCATGCAATTGTTCAATGCTGCCACTGTAAGTCAACACTGGTCACCCAACATCCTCTTTATGTGTTAAGCTATAGGTAGCCTACTTTCATTTAACTGCACAATATGTATTTGTGTGTTTTTAAAGGGAGATTAGTTCTCTCAGCAGAATCCTTGTTGCGGCTCAGATACTTTGAGGGCTTCCTCGAAGGGCAGCGCTTTCTCTGACTGTACAACCATTTTGCAATAAACGGTCACATTTGTTATTTAAGTGTCTGATTTTTTTCTTTGAATTATAGCCCGTCACAAGGAGTGTACACTCCTGTTGTTTATCTAATCATCTCCCTTTACTTCGTACTAATTAGTTTTCTTTCTATTCACAAAGTGAATGGGATTTTAAAATGATATCCCAAACTGTCCGTAAATACTAACAACACAATTCAATCCTCTGAACTGTTTGGCTTCTGGGTTCATTTCTCAGTTCATGACGATGTACCCCAGTTTTAACAGAGTTTTTGTGAGCCCAAAATGCCTTTTGATACACAGTCAACCACAGTCTGTTGAAAGACTGAAGAATACATCATGGAATAATCTACAGATGTTTTCAAGAGTTTTTCTAAATTATTTTTACATTACTGCTTGTCAAGTTTAAGTGTATAATGTTCTTATAATTGGTGTTTATTCAGACATTTAGTTGTTTGCAAAGTAAAAAAAAAACATTTTTATACAGAGACTGTCCAAATATTGTGAGTCACTCAGAGTGAAGATGAGGGCAATCATTTCAAAAAATGTGTTCCTTTTATTTCATTGTGTAATGAAAAAGCAATTTACTATGTTTTGTGTGTTGGTCTGACTGGAGTGTGATAAACGGAGAGTCTGGATTACCGTGAAAGCTGTAGAAAATGAAAGAATTAGGGAAGAAAATGTATCCAGTGACAGTCTTTTAATAAGTGATTCCCCATGTCATCATTTCGCGCCCCCCCCCCCCCTCCCCCAGCACATCCTGTCGGCAAGTATTTAGGTGGATATCCTGTACACTACCACCAGCTTCTCCTTCTGGGTGCAAAATGGCAGTGAGATCTCAGACGGACCCCCAAAGTGCATGTTTACCTGCCGCCGCTGAGACAGTCCCTCATAAATCACTGTTATCTCCCATTGGTGGCACACGCCGCTTTTGTCCTTCACACGATGAGGGCCTTTCTTCAATGATGGCTGAAGACAGTTTGTAAGCAGTTGAGGTAGATCCACGATACACATGCACAAGTACACGTGACACACTACACACAACATAACCACCAAGTCTCACGTCATCGTGCTCGTCTTTGTTAATCAGCATGAAGTGGGATTGGATGAATGGTTCTGGAGATTTGCGAAGGCCAGTCGTACATAAAGACACTGACAGACAGACAGAGATTCCTTCCTTTGTAGTAAGATAATGCTGCTACGGCGCCAACTATTGTCCAAGTGGGACACAATTGGTCACGGTGGCGGAGACATCATATCTGTACGTCCACCAAATGTGTTGACAATAGCACAACGCTTTCAAGAGATATGATATTTTTTTGTAATATATGCCTTCCTCACAGCTTTTAAGCAAATGTTGGGGGCCAGCTGTCGCAAACCTGTATGGAACATCACAAATCCTCAAAAGTACCTGGCATGGTCCAGAGATGTTTCTGGACCAAATTTGGTGGTGATTGCTCATGTTGTAGGAGTAGATTTGGTTAAAAAAAAAAAAATGTAGACCCCAATGAGCGGATATATTTGTCAAGAGTTCAAGAAAAAATGGTTTCTGAGACACAGTTCAAAAGTTACAGGCCTAATGTTAAGTTCATTGTTCTAGCGCCACCATCTGGCCAAATTGCACCACATTCGAGCCACACGTCCTTGGCTCCCCAGCAATACAGCAGCATGTGTGACGTCCATCAGATGTTGGTCATGCCATTGACGTGAAGTTATGATAAAAACGAAGCCTTATCTGAGTGTTGGGAACCTGTAGGTAGTGTGAAATGTGTTGTAACGGATGTGTTCACACAGGACATTGACAGAATCTGAATTGTGCACCGTGAAAACCAAAAAAAGGTGAAAGATTACAAATGACACATAATGGAAATATATTTATCCCATTTCTAATATATTGCATTCTTTCAATAACAATGCATCCAGTCGCATTACTGCAGGGGAAATACATTTGCAGTGTGATATATGTTTGAAAGAGGATTTCATACAGCCATACGCCTCTATTAACATGCTGCCAGTATATTTGTTCTCTTTTCTTCCTTCTCTCTATAGCCATGCACACGTTATATATTTGTGTTTGTGTGTGTTCAGCTGGTGCCTGTGTCTTGTTGGTTTAATCATTTATTTTATAGTGTTATCAGCACAGTGCACACCAGGGACCCATTGACACCTTAATTCTGCATATATATCAATTTATAATAGTAACTCTCATCTGTGGTGAGGCCCTCCCCAGCGTCCACTCAATTGAGGTGTGAGATTGACACTTTTATGTAATTTGCAGCAAAACAGTTCTATTTTTCTCTTTATTCTTTGTCTCCTCTTTTTGTGCCATTGAGGTTTTGGTGATGAGTGATGATGATTAACAATTATTAGTCGGAGATTGCGGAAACAAATCTGGGTTAATGATGTGCCGGCATGAAGCGATTCACAACAAATACTCTTCTTTTTTTTTATTTTGAACAATAAAATTGACATTTTAAAAGGGACACCTTGCTCATTGACCCAAGATTGTAGACGGGTGGTTTGTGTCCTAGTGATTACATACTCTCGATTCACTAGTCATCTTTGGGCTTGATTTCAGTATCATGACGTTGGCTTATTTTCAACCGTGTTCAATCACCACGGTGACCTATACATCAGAGCAACAGCAAAAGGGATTCTACTGACCTTTTAAGACAGAGCAAATAAAGACAGCAAAATATTTGCTCTGTCTTACAGTTTATTATAAAAATACTTTTTCGACTTCGAGATCCGATAGCAATGACGACTCCGATTTACCAGTGATTGGTTGTGCTGCTGGCACGTTACGTTCTGAAATACTCAAGTTAACCCGCTCCGGTAGCAGGTTAGCCGTGCAGCACAGACGCAGTTAGAGATTTTGCTCAGATATCCAACAATTAAGTCCTGGTCATAATCGGTCTGGTCAACCTTCCAATTATATAAAATCTGCCTTACGCCAGTGGCTGATCCTGGAGAGACAATGTAGAGACAAATCCTTTGTAATTGTCAATGTAAAACGGTTAAATGGTCTTTTTAGAGATGGTTGTATCCTGAACTACATTACATTGAGAGATGTATCTCATTATGTGGGATGCACTACAGACTGACACATTTAGGTTTACGGTTCATTTTTGCTTGTATCTGCGTATAATTGTGAATTATATAGTCGATAATATTTACCTATGCATTGTTGATGAATGCATTTGATTACTAACAACAAGGTCAAGTACTTATACACAGACCTGCCAACCTGAAAGCATATTTATTATACATACATGTACATATAGTGTATAAATATAACAGCAGACACGTATTTTGACGTCAGCAAGGTACAAGTTTTTACTTTACGGTACGCAAAAAGAGGCCAGCTGTAATGATTGTTTCTTCTCCTTTCAATAAGCTTTTTAAAAAAAATGACCAATGATTGTCATGATGTCACCCACCCCAAATCGTTCAAGCCCATGTATTTCTATTTCACCTGTCATGCTCTCATATATGGCTGCATGCTTGTGAGATTATATTGACTATATTTACTGAACAAAATGAGCTGTAGCAATCATACAAATACAATATTTATCATACAAACGGCAGCCATTCAGCCTGTATTGTTCATACCGTTAAATAATGGCCTACCTATAATTAGAGCAATTGTAGTAACGAGCTCTAAACTATTTATATCACCGTATCCTCAAAACAGTCTGTTTAGGTTATTTGGGATTTTACGGCAACATTGTCGTTATCTTTTAAAGTTTTCTGAAAATCTATTTAAAAAATGGACTATTGTAGAGGTGTAAACAACAGACGCTATATAAATCCAGCAGTAGTCATAGGTGAGTGTTTTCTGCTTGGTAAGCTATGGTAAACGGACAAAGATAGGTATAAATGGCCAACTAACAGTATAATATTTGTTGTTAAAATGTATGATTGATATTAGGGATTGTCCTATAAGTGCATTGCTCACTTTTTTTGTCGGTTTGATGGCTGCAATGCAAATAAATGATGTGTAATGCATATGTATGAAAATCATGTACAGTAATTCATTGTTTCGAACAGCAGTGATTTTATATCTGACGCTTCTGGGTCGGCAAAGCTCACAAGCAGCTTAGAGATTTGTCATATGCGTTAGTCACTGGGTGGCCTTCAAGCTCGCAATATGACTCCTTTCTAGCCATGGACAATAGTCATCAACAAGATAAGGGAGAAAGGCCTTTGACTTCGAAATAGGACATAAATAAATACAAGTACATTGGACATGATTCATTGGCATACTTCAAGGGTCAACAGCTCTGCTACACGTGAACCAAACAATACAAACAAAGTTTAACTGAACTGAATAAAGGTAACCTAGATTAACATAACCTCCCGTGCACACAGCTACTCAGTAATGTTCCCGTCTTTCCCCTGTAACAGCCAAAGGCTAAATACAGCCTCCAATCAGCAGGAGTAATCTACTTTGCACCATGAGTGCAGGTGAAACCCATTACCTTAAATATGCTTAGCCACAACAGCTATCACTTCAAACCTTAACTTTAGGTAGAACACTTTTAAATAGTCTTACATCCTATTTACATTGCGCACATGCTAACACATCAGATTAAACCTAAATCAATACCTTCCGATAATCTACTACTGGTCTAACCCCATGATGTCACAGCTGACACCATTTAGAGGACATGGTTGGACGCCTCCTCCTTTGGCCTCTGAAACACATGGTGGGTATGATAACTAACAACAAAGATATGATTAACTAATGGGATGCCACATTGAATCAGCAAAGAAACGTCGGGACAAGTGGTTCATTCTCACCCACTCTGTCAAAGACAGTTTCACATCGTTTCCAGTCTGTAATGAAAACTCACGTGACCAGAATCACATTGAAAGAGGGAATAGTCGCTGTAATCCTCACGGTGGCTATGATGTGAGACCCTTTACACACAATCTTAGTGCAAGTGATGGGGCAGCACAGTCAAGGTTGGCAGGGTTACTTAAAACAATTATTTTGATCCTAACAAAGTCAGTATTATCATCCTGTTATATCAATATTAAAGCTTAAAGAACTTCCATTATTGTGTTGATTTTGGTGGTCCCTGTGGATAAAAGAGGTAGTGTTTCCGAGCACCAGATTTGCTTTATAAAACCTAATTTCCCTGCAGCAGGGGTCCGACAGTCTGCCGGCTCAGTCCTGGTTCCCCCGTACCTCCCCCCTACCTCCCCCCTACCTCCCCCCTACCTCCCCCCTGCCTCCCTTACCTCCAGCGGGCCTAGCAATCCTGCCTGGGCCTCCAGCTGTGCGCTGTTGCTGTTGGCTCACAAGACGAAGCTCTGCTCCTGGCTGGAGGACGAGACGCTGCTGCGGGGCATTTGGCACATTAATATTGCCGGATAACTTGAAGCGGCAGCAGAACCTATATGAATTAACATAGATGCTAATTTCTTGGTTTTGTCCAGTATATTGTTGTTGCTCATGTCCTAAGAACTGTCTTCTCACACTGGGTTGCCTCTCTGAAAAAAAGTATAATCTTGATGAACTGTATAGTGTATTCTGCTTTTCTGCTTCACATAAATAATTTCAACCATGTGAAGGCATTTTCTTTTCTTTTTTACTAAATGTTAAAGGTTATTATGTCACAGAGTATTATGTATGCGTGGTTGTATATCATTCTTATTTTTAAAAGTGTAGTCCGACTCAAACACCATTTTTAATCGGTGATGTGATTATGTTTATTTTCCATGTAAGTATGTAGTAAAAAACTATTTAATCCGAATAATATAACGCTATTCCAAGTGTTACGTTACTACCCTCCTAGTCACTTCCTAGTCTTTGCCCTGTGTATGAAGCTAATATTCAATGGTCTGAGTTTATCAAATTAAGTGTTCTCCCAGAAATGTCACAACCACGTGTATGTTATCCTGTACTTGCAACATAGTGAAGACCATTACACAAAGATAGAAATATGCAGTGGTGTATAAAGTACCCAAAAGCAATACTTGAGTAAAAGTAAAGATACCTTACTGGAAAATGACTCCAGTAGGAGTGAAAGTCACCTATGAGAATACTACTTGAGTAAAAGTCTTAAAGTATCTGATATGTACTGTACTTAAGTATCAAAAGTAATTTTCTGATATTAAATGTACTTCAAATGTAAGTCAAAGTACAAGTAAATGCTGTTAATAAAAAAGCAAAGGCTCAGAATTATGAAGTTTATTCTTTTAAGTGCTGTGGCACCATAACCAAGGACATGGAGTTGTGTTGAACATAATTAGTGCAACAATACTCAACATAATATATTGTACATACGTATACTTTTCCATCTACTATGAACTTATCATCATAATTCTCCGAAAAGCAATATGACACTATGAAGGAGTTGTAAGTGCGTTTGTAAGTATGCTCATTCCGACTAGAGGATGTAGAGGGCAAATGCATAATAATGTGTTCAGCAAAAAATATCAACTTGATGCATCAGCTCAGTGTTTTGAGAAAGGACACCTGCCTTGTAAACTCCTCTGGGCCTGATTTGAACACAAGAGGCAAAGGTTTTGCTCAAGCTGGATCTGCAATTGGGCGACCCAATTGCGAGTTATCGATCTGATCATCCACACAATATCAAAAGATGATGAATACTAAAGCAGCACCGAAAGTAACAACCCAGTCATTACTTGAAACTGACAAATGTCCTGTTCATCTTCAAAAGAAGTTTTCAAAATTGCGTTAGCTAACATTAAGTTAGCTAACGCAATTTTAAGTTAGCTAACTAGTGCTGCAATGATTATCGCTAAGATGACTCAAATCAATGAAATCTCACAACTGTCAACACTTCCTCAGCTCACTAACTCGCTAGCGATCTGTCTACTACACTAATTGTCTCATTTGATTTACGATAACATACACCATGTATAGTAGCTTCGGGTAAGCATAACAGGCACTTCATCCGGTACGAAGAATCTTTCACTCCAACATAAGAAAACATTTCTCGCAAATATGGCCACGGGTGTTGGTCTTCGTCACCACCGGTTGGTCTCATGATTAATTCTTTTTCTAAAGATAGATTGGATTTTGTAGCGAGTAACAAAGTTTTCAGGAATTGTATCGGAGTCAAAGTATCAGTTTTCTTTGAAGAATTTAGTGAAGTAAAAGTGAAAGTCAACATAAATATAAATAGTAAAGTAGATATCCAAAAAATGACTTAAGTCCACTATTATTGTACAGTAAGTACAACGTATTTCTACTTTGTTACTATACACCACTGGTAACATGTTAAGCGTGTATGTGCTCTCTCAATACTGAATAAAAGCAACTAAATGCCCTTGTAAAAAAACATATTACTAACTCCATTTGTGGATGATAATACTTCTTGAAAAAAGCCATTCAGTGGAAGCCTTGAGTTTGATTATTTCATAAATGTAATAATTTGTCACACTTACTGTTTCAAAGGTCAAGAGTTAGCACAAATGTATTTATTTATAACACAGAGAAAAAAGAAAATACATTTAAAGATTAAACATAGTAGAAAACCTGTAATGGTGAAATGTCAAAACCACATGAATAAACTTCAGTGAATTTCAGTTTTACCTATGGGGTTTTGTGTTTCACACAGTATTACAATATCTAGTCGAGAGGAGAGAGAAGTAGCACATCTACTCAGTGCTGTGTTTTCACTCGGGCACTAACAATACATCCCACTTGCACAGAGTGCTGTACCGTTGCTGTTAGAGTGATGTTCCTGATGCGCTACGTTCTGCAACTGGCAAGCAAATCTTTTCCCCTTTCCATTCAGAGAACATCTGGATAGGACACACAGATTGACTCAGCAAATGAAAGCACAAATTCACTAATAACCTGAAACAAAATACATCTACTGCACAAATCAAACACCCCCCATAATATTCTTTTGACATATTGCATGATTTCTGTTGTCGTCACTGAGCACAAAATTCGTTTTGGTGTTATCAGAATGAAAAAAGAAATTAGCACTCAATACAAGAACAATGCTGCAGCTTCATTTCAATGGACAGGTGAACATATGACATGTCATTTTAACAACAGTCTTTCAACACAATATCATGTGATAATACATTCAGAGTTTATTCACTTAGTATACAGATATACAGACTTGGAGTCTAATTATCATGTTTACACTGTTAACTAGTGGTGAGAAGAAGCATTTCTTTCACACTGTGCAGCAGCGGTGTAGTCTCATTGATGTTGGGTCAGAGGTCTGACTAACTCAATCAAACATGTTAACCCATTAAAGTGCAGTGCAGCTTTGTTTTTTTTTCTCTTCCCAAAATCTTCTTTCATTATAATGATAGCTGGAGATAATCAAATCTACCAGCGGCAGATAATGTGTGATGAGTTCATATATTTGGTCTTTTTTGATGTGATAAAACCTCCGTAGCTTACAGCATATAATTGGTAAAGGGACGATCCGCAACCTAAATACTTCTAATTAACTTCACATTTGTAGTCAATTAGCACCAGCAGTACTGGTTCTGCTGCTGTGTGCCTAACTTCTGAAACGAGCATCTGTGCTAACCGTAAACATTGAACTTTACAACCCGCCGTCGGATCTCACATTAACAGTTTGACATCAGTGGCGATGTTTGAGTCTTTTAAATTTGAACCATTCCAGCCTTAAATACAGCACATTTCTCAAAAGAGAATTATAAACTCACTACGCACGTTTCCCGGTGTTAAGGAATACGTTATCAGCATTCCCTTTGCCACGACACACATTTCAAACGGTACTTTCATCCACTGCAGTGTAGTACAGTCTTACCCTACTTTTTTTTTTTAAATACATTTTTTCACATTGCAGTTAATATCACATTTACTTCAAAACATTTGTCTTATTTGAAATTGTTGAATGTTTTCCAATAGATAAAATAGCATAATACAACACATCGTGTGGCAGTAAATCAATGAAAAATGGATAACAAAGCTAACGGAGCAAAACAAATCTGTGCCTCAAAAAACGATGGTTTCTTTACAAGCCCTTTGTGAATGACTTCCTTTCCTTCACCACTTTAACACCCGCACATTTCTTTTCTGTGACAATTCCAGCTGTTGTTGTTTCACTTTACCCTCCGATCACTTTGTCATTTGGCAAGTCAGCAAAAACTGGTCACAGGTAGTCCGGAGCACTTTATCACCTCGCTCTTCTCCAGAGGAGCTCTTGGCCCCTGCACGGCCGTAGTAGCATGAACACCTCCTGCATTCACGGATCGTTTTACTCCAGCTCTCTGTGGGGCATTGCATGTGTTTGTGAGGCACAATCATTAGGCAATGAGCTTTCCCTAAAATAATTGTTCTAACCTGATAAGAGAAGCAGGCGCACGAATGAGGAATTCATTTAGTAATTGTTTATCGTGGCGTAAATACAAATATAAGAATAAACAACAAATGTAATAGCTGATCTATAACCACATAATGCTTTAATTAAAAATCCATGCACTAAGTAATGGAGTAATGTTCACTCATAGTTGTCACTGTCGTCTCAGCGACCCAGCGACGCCAGGGGTTTCGGACTAAGTGTCAGTATGTGACGAGTTGGGATGAGAAGGTGTTTAAAATGACTCCTAGAAGTGTTGCATCATGTACACTATAAAGGTTGCCAAGCCAGTGTTACTGTATGGATTGTATACGGCTGTGCCAGTCATCCTGGTGCACGGTATAAAGAGCCCAGACCACCTTGAGCAAGTCATATACGATTGAAATGCTCCAAGTTCGTCCCAGAGGCTATTGCTATGCATGCCAACTACCTAGTTTTGTTTCTATATTCTAAACACATAATCTCACGCCGTGTGTTTTCGTCGAGAAATCGCATATATACACGGGCCATGATACAGCAGCTTGGATTATAATTTAGAGCCCACATTTGTTTTTTTAACAAACAGACTACTTCTCTCTTCTATTTATGTTCATGGTCTTGAGGGAAAGCTCTTGTTCCGGAGCTGCTTTTTGACCCCCCCCCCCCCTCGTTCACCGGTTGGTTTCTGACTGAGTCCGTCGGGTTGTTGGGGTTTTGAGAGATCTTTGACTGGAATCAGCTGCCTGTATTAGAGCTGCTTCAAACGAGACCTCAGTCTTTTTCAAAACACTGATTTAACAAGTGCTTTGAGAGAGATAAACACATTAATTCAGTTGTCACGAGGAAGACGTTTTAGGAAAACCAATTAAATGTGTTGAAAGTTAATTTGTTTTGCACTCGTATTTAGATTGAATATTTTTACAACAATGGTAAAAAAATAAAAATAAAAAATGATTGATGAAAGATGCCAACGACAAAAATATCGACTCAAGGCTTCCAACCGGGAGTCCACAAACCAATGGGTGACAACACAGTGAATAGGTCCACTCCTCGTATACAGTCTATGTGCGAGTCCGGGGGGCAACAGAAGGAGCGAAGCCGGTCTGTTGTATTAGGAACTACACTGGTTTATTCAAGATGGGGAGAGAAGACAGAGCAGACACGGGTGAACACCTTCGAGCTGCGCTCACAGCTGGTGTGCCTTCACTTTTGGTGGTTGACACGAATGCTCATTTGAAGCCGAACACGCTCCGGGTTTTGAGGGAGTAAACGTTGAAATGACTGAAGGGGACACATTTGTTTTCTTTCATCTCTGTGGGAAGCTAACGTCTCCCGTTTTCTACACGCTCCAGAAACCTTTCGTTTGATGCGTTTCCCATTCCGCTTGCCTTTTATTTCTCCTCACTCTTTGTCCCCCCCCCCCCCCCCCGCCACCCCCTCTGAAACTGTCTTGGTACCTGCCTCCTGTGGTGCTGCCCTTGCCCCTGTTCCCAGCAGTCCCCGCTCCTGACAGGTGACCTCACGGAGCATCGGTCACACACGGCTGGCTGCGTCCACACATGTGTCCCCCCCCCCCCCCCCTCACCCTCGTCCTTTTCTGTCCCGTATCGGGGGACGTGGACCTCTACTGTCTACCTGATGTCACCCCGTGGGTTGCTTCCCCTCCTCAGATCGAAGTCCTCTGCTGTCATCCGCCTAACTTCTCTTCCCATAATTTCTTGTTCTTTCTTCTTCTGGCATTGTGCAATAACTTTTGATCTGCGCTGGCTCACATGGAAATCTTACTGCCATGTCAGCTTCTCAGGCTTTATTCCGTTCTGTCTCTGTCTCAATCCTTTTTAATCTTTTTTCAAAATCCCACCCACTCCCTTTCTGTGTGCTGTGCTCCCATTGTTTTCCAATTCTTGTCAGTGTTCCTTATGATCTTGCTGCTTTCTCTCACCCGGTCCTCCCTCCTCGGTCCAAAGATGAGCGCCTGGCAGGAAGGTTGAGATTATTTTCATTTGAATTCATAGAACATGCATCTCATAAAATTGTCATTAGATTAACCTTTAATGGCCTTTGAGAATGGTGCACAATGAAAAGCTTGTGAAATGTTTCAGAGGAGGAAGTTATATCTAGGTCTGATTCTATGAGCCTCAAGTGACTCCCTGTCCCTGATATAAAGCTCATGTAATACATGGAGCTCTTTGTATATTTGCCTCTCTTTCTGACTTGCATTTTGTTGTTATTGCTGTTATTAATGTTGTTTAATTCACATTTTAAGTAAGTAAGGTTATTTCAATGTCAAAACGATTCCCCCAGCTAAATTGAAATCGTATTAACGAATTCAAAAAGTAAAAGAAATGTGTCAAAACTTGTTTTCCCCAAATGAGAAGCAATCAAATGAATGAGTATTTCTTGTATAATATGATGTATAAACTAGAACAAATTGTGCAGCTCACTCATCTGCAGCACAGACATAGTTGTGACTATCAATTATTACATCATTGCTTAACCATTGTGTTGTATTCAAAATAGACCAATTTAACATCTTCCACAGTGGCAAATACATTTATGGCTTTTGTTATGCTTCTTCACGGCTCCCTGATTCTTTCCCCAAAATTAGCCATCTCCACTTTCTCTTGATTTTAAGAGTAATTAAGTATTAGGAGAGAAACTAGACGTGTTGAATTTGAAAGACATTTACCAGGCAGGGAAAGAACAAAATAAATGCTATTAATCAGAAGAAGCAGGATTCAGAATTGTGGGAGCTTGTTTAAATAAATGTCTGTGAAGTAAGTATCTATGAGACAATGGGCATCAAGCCTATGATCCTATGAAAGTTTTACAATATTTGGAAATTTACAGTATTGTGAACTGTGGTGACATTCCCCAAAAAGAATGACGCTGTATTAAGTGCTAACGCAAACCAAACATTTCCTACTTCACATTTAAACTCAGAACTTCTCAGAGAGGGAACCAACTGCAGACTTGTGCCGTGTAGATTATTAAATCAGAACACGGCTAGAAGGCCAATTATCGCCTGATAATATTATTATAATAACACACATTTGTTTTGCCCCGAGTATTGTGGGACCTGTAGTATGAACCGAATCGGACAACGTTGGAATGCAGTGTGTCCACTGCCAACATCCAGAAGGTTCTTTACGTCGTGTGTAACCCTTCCCATATCTTCTCACTAATGTATTTGCCACAATGATGATCAAAGTTATAGTGTTTTCATGTGAAGCTTGTAATGATTGTAAATAAATGCAATCAATTATAATCAACACTGTTTTCTGTCTCTTTTGAGTCTCCCAAGTTATATAAAGTGCAATCCTAAATGGATTCAAATGAAACATTTAAAAATGTTTTCACAGCCCTCAATGACTAAACACTAAATAGAAAAAACGGTATGAAAAGCCTTTAGAAATTGTCTTTTATGATCTTAACTAGTCTAACTCATGTATACACTGTAGTTGTTTTATTCTACTTAAAGATAATTGTGCAGTGTCAAATAAAAGCCACAGAGTATAATCTCAGAAATAGAAGTGTAGGACTTGTAGTCGCCACTACAAAGTGGATAAGATGGCTTTTGTGGTCAATTTAGCTTCATTTGACTGAGAACCACTAAAAAGCAAACTGCAAGTTGTTGAATGAAAACAAATGCAACAAAACCATGAAACAAACACAGCTCGCAAGATACATCCATGTGCAGTCCCCACTTCTCCATTAAAGCACACTGGTCATTGTTCAGTAAATTAAGAGCCATGACCTCTGTCCCGACCCAATAATGTGTGTTGATAACCCAACAGCTGCTGGAAGTGGATTGCACCAACAGGATGGGAGTCAGTCTTGTTAGTGTTCAACCCTCAAATTTCTGCGGGAACACACACACACACACACACACACACACACGCACGCACACACACACACACACACACACACACACACACACACACACACACACACACACACACACACACACACACACACACACACACACACACACACACGCACGCACACAAATACATGCACATTCTCTTCAACATTAATACAATTGGTACTTCTCTATAATTAATACTTTGATGCCACTTTTAACAGTTGCCTGTGGTGGTGGTGGTGGCTCGGAAGTCTAATCTGATGAACAAAGAAGAGGACAGGCTTAAGATGTTAACCTCCACTGCTCCTGTAAATATCCAGTGGCATAAACACAACCCCTCTCCCAAACAAATATTGAACCCCATAACACCATGCCTCGTTAAATAGTACCACTGGAACCCAAGGCAGTTTATTGCTCAGTCCTAGATTTGCATTTTGGAAGAAAAAAAGAAAGCACTTCAGTTCCCAGGTAAATATTTTGCGTCCAATCTGTTGACTTTTATTGTTTTGGAAGAATCTGAGAGCGACAGCGAGCAAGCTTGAAGGTGACCTTTTGAAAATCACACACTTTTTGAAAATAGAGAGAGAGAAAGAGAGGTTGTGATTGTGGAGGTGTTGTTGTTGGGTGGGCTGGGGGGTAAGATTGTAGGTAAGGGGGTGGAATTAAATTTCCCAGAGAAGTTATCTGCTCCTCTCGTATTTTCACCCTCTGCCTCTTTTGGAGCCAGGGAGACGACCAGCCAGCAGCAGCACAAGGTAACCTTTCTCTAATTGATGTCTGTGTGTGCCTCGCGCACCAGGCAGCCACATTGTGAGGGAGCAGCGAGTGGCCCGGGCCTCAGCATGGGGCTGGCTTTGACGGGAGGGGGTTGATGCAGCTGTGCAGTTTGAGTGATGCGCCACAATCAGACGCCGGTGTAATAGGCACAGTCTGAGGACGGGCCTTTAAATTGTGAACTATGAAAACTTTCAGTGGTCCAATTTTATTATTCATTGATATTGCCACCCACTACTGTTATGTCTCAGTTTCTATAGCCATATTAATTAATCTTACAGTATAATTACTTAATATATAACTAGTACTAGGCATACAATAATTAAACAGGCTGCTTTGAGAATTTTCTAGATGCACAACAAATTAATTCCTCCTGCGTATGACATGAAATATTAATGAAGGAGTGAAGGAATACACTGTGTGTCTCTGCTAACGAGCTAAATTTAGCATGTCTGGGTAACTAGCTTAATGCTACTATTTACAGAAGAAACCGAACATTACTTCCAAGGCCAAGGAGAACATCATTAACTGTACATTAGTTTAGCAGGTTACAGGTTACAATAAAATAAAGCCCCCATTACAACTAACACATTCAGAGTAGTATTTCCGCCCTGTAGGGAAGCCTGCACTGTCAGCAATTTCCTTCCTAAATTTGGCAAGACCCAATGTAGCGATTTTTTAAAAATGTGTTTGTTCAAAATAGATTTAACCTCATGTCGTCATGCTTAATTAAATAAAACCATTGTAACCTAAAGCAGTTCATTGCTCAGACTGAAAAAAAGAAAAAAAACCTTATTTCCCAGGTAAATATTTCAGTATATTTCAGTTTACACTCTTATTGGTGAGGAAGAATCTGAGAACGATGATAAGCGAGCTGGAAAGGTGACCTTTTAAAAATCAAACTCTTGGCTGCATTTGGGAAATAGAAAGAGAGGGTGGTTGTGATTGTGTTGGGTGAGTTGGGGGTAGCTTGTGGAATTCAATTACCCACAGAAGTCTTCTGCTCCTCTCGTATGTGCACCCTCTGACTCGTATGGCGTCTAGCCACAAATCAAGCAAATTTCTGGGCAGACTTTAACTTCTTTCCCCCGGAAGCAAGTCTCTGATATTTCTCTTGAGTGGCTTTGGCTCTCCAGGCCGACTGTGGCCAAATGAGTGGGGAACGAGTGGCAGTACGTCCAGTCGACCAATCAGAAACAAGACAGAAATGTGAATGTCTTTGCAGGCAAAATGTACACATTAAATTTTTTTAAATGCTCGCAATTTGTTCCTTTCTGGCCATGGTGATATTTAAATGCAATGTTTCACCTTAAAGTATGAAGGAGCACACAGCTAATGTGAAACTTCTGCATTACGCATGCAATCTTGTTTTGTATTAGCGTTAAATGTTAATAGACTATGATGGAACAAATAATTAACCTTTGGTTGGTCAAAAGTAAAACTATTTCAGTGTACATTTAACATTATGATTGCCTGTACTATTCTGTTCACATGGCATCTACTGCATGTCTATCCGTCCAGCGAGAGGGAACTCTTCTTAAAGTCGAGAGTCTAAGGGATGAGGGTGTTGTCTGTTTTACAGATTGCAAAACCCCTTAAGGCAAATTTGTGATCTACTTGACTATTGAAATAAAACATGTAAAACATACTGTTTATACAATCAGACAAGTTTGAAGAAAACAGCCTTCCCTGTTACACATTGTGACCAAACTGGAGCTGTCCATGGTGCTGATCCTCTCTGTAGATGAGCTCTAATGCTTCAGTGGAAGCTCGTATTCCAGCAGCCAACTACACGTACCGCCCCCGCAGCTGGGTTTTTTCTTTTTAATACATCTTCTTTTTTTTTACTTCAGGGATAGATTACTGAACTTTTTTTCCCCACAGGCGAAGGCTATAGCAAAAATATGCATGCTGCAAAGCCCCTTCACCTTTTATTAATCCAGAGAAGGTTCGCTGAGTGCGCTCTTTTCAGTAAACACTTATACTGATGCAGCAAACACCGAATCATACCTTAGAGCATCTTGGGCCAACCAGTGTTTCACTGCGCCTCAATTAGTTACTCAACGGGAACATTTGAGCCTTCCCCAACAGCACCTTGGTGACAGTCCTTTAAGGGTATATTGTTTCGTCATTAACATTCTCCACCCAAATATTTCGAACAACTTCCTCTTCTTTTGTTATCTTCATTACTCCTTCCAAACTTGACAAAGGCAAAGCAGGCCAGATCCATTCTTACCTTTAACAATAAAAACCAGAGACATATACAGTGTCTAACTGTTTACCAGAAGGAACTCAAATTCACTGAAAAAGTGTTGCAAATTTGCATCAAAGGCCGGTATTAATAGGCTTGATGCAAGCGAGACTTCCCATCTTCGTGCTGTTTATTCGCCACGCCCCCAAGTGTGTCATAGCCTTTATACTCACTCAGTCCGGGGGCCTATTCTTTAAATGTGGTTTAACTATTCCAGTCCAGAAATAATCCTCTTTAATTCCATCCAGCTTATTTGGTTCTTTGACCGCAGTTTAAGGGTTGTTAAAGTGAACTGTGATGGTCAAATATAGCATTGCTTATGATACAAAGGTAGAGCATAAATTGCATAGAGAATTGGTTGATGTAAGCAGAAGTGACTTGGAGGGCCAGAGAAGACAATGGGCCTCTGTCTTGAGACGGCCTGCGTAGCTGACATAGAATAACTCGCAATCTGTGTGAGAGAGCTGTTTTCTATGATTCTGAGACACTGACTTTTGTTATGAATTGATACATTGTGTTCCTGAGAAATACGTTTACTTTGCAGAAACAGAAACTGGTTTAGACTAGGCCTTATGTGCAAGTGCTGCACTTAAAAGGCCCTCTGGTCTCAGGAGCCCTCTCTCCCTCGCTGTCCTGAGACCCCGACTGGCTGTCTATGGGAGAGTATGATTCGACCTAACAACAACAACACACACACGCACACGCACACACACACACACACACACACACACACACACACACACACACACACACACACACACACACACAACTGTTTTGCTACCTAAGTTATATTAGACTACCTAAGTTAAATAAAAACCCTTGCTGATAACAATTACCTGTGTGTGTGTCCCTTTGTTGATGCGGCCGGGTTCGTGACACATCTCTCACACATGTTCTGAATGCTTCCCATTAGTGGGCGCAGAGGACAGCTGCAACCCAGAGTTAGTTGTACAATAATTGTCACAGGTTTTTCCAACTCCGTGTCTGATTTATTAAATCTAGTTATGCAAATCAAGTCATTCACAATGTGGCAATTATCCGAAAGTCACTGGAGAGTGCATGTTTACCAGCTGACAGATGTATGGCAAGGTGTCGGAACAGTGTGTAGTTGTCGGGGCCGTTATGGCATCACCCTGACCTGTCAGGCAAAATTAGGATGGCAAATCCAAACTCGTTTGTGTATATGTTTGCGTCGGTCAAAACAAACATTTCCTTTTTGTTCATGTGGTAGAGAAGTTTGTGTGAACCACCGATACAACCTCTCACATGGGGTGGCGAAAGTAAAGGAGGGGGCTGAAAAGGAGGGGGGTTTGGAGAAGCAGCAACCGGGGGCCAACAGGAAGAAGGTGCACTTCCCATGGTGCCTGTATAAACTGTTATTAACAACATATCCACCATCCGCTCCAGCAGCTTTTTTTCAAAGTGTGTTTCACCATTTACGGTTCCCGGTCGGTCGTTACGGACCTCCTGTGTCTGCTTTGCCTGTTCCAGCTAAAAACCCAACATATAAAGCCACAAGTTAATTTGTTTGCAGACCGGGTGTTAGTCACAACCAACGTGGGCATCATGTTCACGGCGCTCACAGTCAGATTGCACCAGTAACATTTTAATTGTTTTGGGATAGGCAGGTGGCTGCAATGAGATGAGCTTTGATACGTGGCGACGTGTTTTTATTTTGAAATCAATATCAACATGTGTTGGTTAAATGTACACTCCCTGGTTATGGTCTGTTATAAATTCCACAGTTACCTCAAGGCTCATGAACCTCTCAACACCCTTCAGATGAAAAATAGGAAAATGCCCTCCTTGTTTGTCTGCAAGCTAAGAAGAGGTGAATAAATCAAATATCTTCTTTTACCAAGTTAGCACTAAATAACTTATATTTACACCAGCTTGTGGTCTTGTTTATGTCGCTCCCCTAACATGGTGACAACTGGGAGAAGTACTGCCAGCTGTCTGTATTAACTCTGATTTGTAAATTGAGTGCCAAAGGTCGTCTGTACACGGCTCTCTTTGTGTGTTGGTGTTTCCTCTACCAGCTCATAGTGTGACAGATGCAATGTCAGGACTCGAGTAATTCCTTTCATGATGGATGACTTCCCTTTTTGTCACCACAACATGTCTATGACACCACAAATCACCCACCTGGGTGGGTGTCCGACCTACGCACATATGTGCACATATGCAAGCCATGAAACTGGAAGGACGCAAGACTGACAGTATCTCGACAGTTTATAGCACAGCTACACGTCAACCCTGTTACCTCATGTATATCCTACTAATACGTTCTGAAATAAATGTAATACCTTCCAGATTGTTTGAATAATTATTTTTTTTCCAACATACTGAGAAAAACATCTACAAGTTTCAAAACGTACACACTCAGCAAAACGTTCACTGAAGATGCATTTTAACACAATAATTAAAAGCATGATAACAATTGTTATATGCTCACGTTTGGGTATGATTGAGGTTTTGGTTAATTATTGAAAAAGTAAATACTGACTGACAGGATGTGCGTACTTTAAAAACTACAACCGTGATCCTCCCTTAACCTTGACAAGCCTATGACCTTAAACATCAAACTCTAGGTTAGGTAATGACTAAGTTCGCTACACCTAACCACTCGTACAACTAAAACTATGTGCACACTACAAAGACAGAAATATGCATTTGCACGTATTTGTCAGGTTCATAAATCAAATGCATGCTTGAAAATGTGTTTATGTTTATGTGTAAATGAAAGTAGACATGTCGTCTGTAAATATGTCTGTCTTCTTCACCAGTCTTGAGACAAGTCAATAAAAAGACATATTACGGATGGTGTGTCAATACACGCTCATTACGTGTACATAAAGATAATCTCTCACTGCGTCTTATATAACTGGTGTTACCAAAGTCTGGAAATTACTGTACGTGGCAAAACTATGGTAGAATACATAAATGTTGTTTTCACACAGGACAAGACCAGCGGTCTCCTGTGAGGAAGTTTGTTTGACCCGTCCGTCGTGCCCTCAACGCCACTCGGAGACTTTCATGACATTTAAAATGTCAGAGAAATCGCCACGGATGTGTAATAATGCTGTCATCGATTAAGATTGTTTTAGTCAGTCAAAACTCCATCTTTATTATTTGAAAGGTTCCTCTAGAAACTTCAAAAATATCTCCCATGATGTAACTGGAAAGCATCTTTCAGTAGACGCTCCCTCCCACCGAAATGCCCACTTGAAAAATGAAACTCGATGTTTTGAAAATTGTGCAATGAAACCACGTGTGCTCCAGAGCCACTATCAGGAGACCGTTTGTTGTGATTATAGTAATCATACACACATGACACATGTGTTAAAGGTATTTGCAGCTGTATGCACATATTGATTCTGCTTGAAATGTGGTAAATCACGTAAAAGCTAATTACTATATTATATATTCGCGAAACAATAATTACAATATCTCTCATACAGGCTGAGAAACACACTGATCTGTGGGTAGCTGAATTAATATCTGTACTGTAATGGGTTATGCATGTTCTATATTGTATCTGTAGCTGTAATTGATGCCTCTCTGTTCTTATGTAATTATCTTGCAACACACCCTCTTCATTTTATGATCAGTTGCTCAACTATCAATTTTGTTAACAGCAGACACCTCCAACAAACAACAAACAGCATCCCCAAACACTCCCTGCTTGGCCAACTATCTCATAAATGTCACGCAGCGCGGCACTTGTTCTTGTTTATGTGACATGAGTAGGTGCCCTGACTGGCCACATTTAATCTTATTGTAACACCCTTAAGCCCCATTAAACACAAAGCCAACACCAGCAGTCTGGGAATAGCTCGCCCCTGCAGCACAATTCTGAGCCATAATGACCTCAAAGGAAAAATCACCCCAAATTATAAAGAGGCTTTAGGTGGGGTGATACATTAGACACTTTCAGTTGGGGCTGTATGAAATTAGAGAGCAACAGCCACCAAAGTAGTGCAACGGAATGGGTAGCTCTCTGTATGGGGAGGAGTTTACACGTTGTAGAAAAACTGCAGCAGCAACAGCTTCATATTATAATATATAACAATACATATTCTGTATATCTCCTCATTAATGTGACCTGTGTGGCATCCTTCTCTGCAGAGAGTTCTGTAGCGGTGCAACATACAACTTTTTTGGTTAACGATACATATGTCGATGCTTACTTTGACTAACAGGATAATAAGAAAAAATATACATTTTATTATTTCCAGCATTTTATAAAAATGTCATATATTCCTAGTTTTTTTTTTTTGCACAATGATCTTACACAAGAATAAAGAATATTTGGGTAAATTAAAGGACATTGGGGATGCAATCATGCACAGAGAACAAAAGGGACATGTGAAATATGTTTAATCCGATTTTGTTCAAGTTGCTCTATTAAAGAAACAAAGGACTCACTTCACACTGTCTTTGACTATTGTCATGAATTATTCCCAAAGAATACATAATGTTACGTTACTCCAGTGTCTCTCCAACCTTATTTCAACCAATTAGCGTCTGACCTCCATCGTAAAAAAAAACTGAGAGCACGCAGAAGGTCCGTTCCGCTTGCTTGTAACTTAGAACCTCTAATCGTGGGTTCTCCCCTGCAGTGCAGTGGAGAACCCATATTTGTACGCATTTGGGTTGCGAGATTTACTCCACAGTACAGATGGCGGCAAATAAATGAAATAACAAGAGACATGGGAAAGAAAAGCATCCAACAATGTATTTTGCATTACACTCAATGTAAACAATATATATATTTTTTTTTTACAAGAAAGCTCAGAGTTGTACATCACATTGTGTACAAACTGTGAACACTTCAATTAGAACAACTGACAACGGAAGAGAACTTTTGTTTCCTGCTCAGCTTTGCTGCCTCTTAAGTTGCATGTGCGATACACATTAGAGGGAAGCAGATGGTATAACACATCACTGCTGAGGCTTCTCCTTCAGCGCTGATGAAAAGCTGTATCTCTCAAAGTGTTGCCCGGGGTGTTAACTGAGCTTTGATAAGGTAATAATTCAGCCTTATCGTGGATATCTTGCACCGTGAGCATTTCTGTTATTCCGTTACTTATTCGTAAACATCCTCTCTTATGTGACAGATACGACAAATCTGTTTGCAATTTGATAAGGTAGTGACCGTGGAGATAAGAAGACTTTCCTCCAACAGGTGACAGATAGATATTGCCAGTGAAACAGCGATGCTACATTACATGCCGAGTTCTGTTGCCCGACCGGCCTGTGTGTCTCCATTACAAGGCTGTAATAACATTCTTCACATGCGATATCAGCGATGCCCCCGCGGCCCTCTCAGAAACACATTTGGGTCAAATGTAAAAAAATCAAGCTTTCAAGTAAAGATTATCTTTAATCTCCTATGCAAAGAGAGGCTGGTTATCTAGTCCGGGACATTTTTAATGTATGTATTTATTTATTTTTCTCCCACTATGTCAGTTAAGAAAACAAACATCAAAGTGGAACATCCCCTAAGAGTTTGACTGCAAGTGTTTTAAAAGGCATAAACTCCGCCAGTGATCAGAGAAATACCACCGACAGTCTTGGGTCCATAGTATACTTAATATGTAATACTTAATATGTAATAGTTAATGTGTAATGCTCCCTGTGACTTGCATCATGTGACTTGCAGCATGTGAATTACATTCACGACGGATACTGCCTGGTGAAAATGCATCTGTTGTAGTGAAGTTGTTTCCTCATTGTGTGTTCATTGTGTGTTCATTGTGTGTTCATTGTGTGTTCATTGTCATGTGGATTCAAAACAGATTGTAAACAAACCTTTCCGCTCAGTGATTGGACGTTGGACCAAGATGCACTTTTGGAGCCAACTTGTGTTTCATGGACAGCATGTAAGTCGTGGTATCTTGACTGGGGTTTAAACATCACGCCAGCATGAACTGTGAATATGAATTTAATGCAAGGCTAAAAAAAAAGTCAGTTCAACCAAATCTTTTCAGCATTTTTTAGAAATAATTCTGTTTTCCCACTCTGTTACATTTGGGTTTCATTTGCTGAGATTTTATTATCTTTTTGAGGACTTGTTTTGTGCTGAGGGGAACAAGTGAAATTCCTTAACTCTGTACGTGAGACCTTGTTTTACAATTTCTTTAAATGTATTTTGTTATGTCCCTTGAGCGCCAATATTAAAATCTCATTCACCTCCAGTGGATTGGGGTGGCCGACATCAGTGGTGATTAAGATTCCCTTGTTACTACCTAAGTGACGTATGAAGCTCAGTTTTGTGTCATAGCTACCTCATTTCTTATTCATACAGTTTTAAAGAAAATGTAATTATCTGGCACTACCCATCTCAGCTACCAAGCTACCACTTGTCTATTTTAACACACTCATTTAACATTGACCAAGTGTTGCGCTTCATTGAGTTGGCAGACCTGATGCTGTCAGCTCAACGAGACTGAGACACATTGTCGAGGTTCTCTAGTAGTGGTATTAATAATGTATTAATAATACATCTGGAGAAGAAAGGGTATCAGCAGTACAAAATGCTCCAACCATAACAGCTGAACACAACTCCTCATAGATGGACTCTACATGTACTATTGTAGAAATAGTCCGCTGCAGGTCATGTGGCATTTTAGCCATTTAAAGACACGACTCGAGGGATGCCGGGGCCGGCCAGTTCACCACTATTTACAAGAGTTGAATTGAGTTGTTTCGGACATTCACTTCACACATAAGATGGTTCTACGTTCATGACTAACACTTCTCCGGGAATGTCCTCATTGCATTGTGCTGTCATTACATTTTTTTAGTAGGAACCCTTATTTGGATCCACTCCTGTTTGCCGAATGCATTATTTAAAAAAAATAAAAGTCTATTTTAGTGGTTAATTGAGAGAAAGTACCAACATTAAAACACCAGGAGTGAGAGAGTAAGAAAAACATCCAGTGTTCTTACATCTTACTCTCCTTTAGACATCTTATACATATACAGTTTGTTTTGTACTTCCGGACTGTGGAACACACTAAGCAGGCCGTGTCATCGCCGTACAGAGAGAAAGAGGGAAAAGGGCCATGTTCACGTACTACATGTGGAAGTCCTGGGCACGCTAAAGACACGTGACCAGGACTGTGTGTTAATGGATCAATCTGTCATTGACGGCTGTTCCCTTTCAGACGGAACCTGTCAATATGCTGACGGCTAGCTGTCATGCCCAGGAGAAAAAGTCTCACTCTTCTAAAGAGCTCCAGGAGGCTAGCTCACTCCTTTGTCCATTAAGTACCCAGCAACGAACATCCGGAGCGCTGTGCCACAGTCGGACATTTAGACGGCAGCCTGTGCTTTTGCTCTCTGGCAGAGTCCTTGTGTAAAGGTATCTCAACATCAATAATCATATTACACCAATGCTAGTTTACTAGTGCTATTATACAGTTATACAGTATACAAATAAGCCATGCGTTTGGTGGATTTCGCCCGCTGAGGCTCGATCCAATGTGTTGAAGTAAGTGTGCCAAGGGCTGAAATAATTGTGCCCCATCCTGATGAAAACACATAATGTGTGTGTGCACTTGGGTCCCAATTGGAAAATAGGTTCACCTTACAAATACCTGCTAAATCTAATGAAATAATTTCCCCTTGCAAGATTAATACAGTATCCATGGATCTATCCATATATCTATTTCCTATCAGTCTCAGTTCTACTGTGTTTTGTGCTCATTTGCAAATGTTAACAGACTAAACTAAGATGGTTACCAGGTCAAACATTATACCTGTTGCTGACGCTCACATTCAGCTGCATGGACTGCCGTGCCAAAGAACGGCCTCACAGAGCAGAGCCTCCTTAATTAAGATGAGTTAACCATATTCATCTCCTTTTCCCTCCTCATCTCAAAAAGGGTAAAAGGTAAAAAACTAATTAGCAGAAAATCACATTTATATCTTGTAATTTAGAGGGGGGAAAAAAAAGAGGCCACAACAGCAGCTAGCAGAAAAATAATGGCCTGGCACCTGGAATACGATGCATCATATAAAGGACTTACGATGGCTCTGCAGCCATTGAGAACACACACCATTATTTATGCAGAGCAAGAGGCAAAAAAAGAGGCCAGACTGGGCACATTTAATATTTCTCAGCTGATCATGGAGACAGATTCTATTTACAGCCTGCACTGGGAGAAACTGACAAAGGGAGAGGCGGTGAGGAAAGAGGAGACAGAGAGAGCGAGACCAAGGAAAATGGGGAACAGTCTCGGTATGATGGAAGGTTTTAATCGGTCATTCTGACAAACCTCATTATAACCAATATGGTGCAAAGCCAGAAAAAACCTATGTTAAATAAATAGTGCTTTCTCTCTTTCCTGACACTTGTTTATCAGTGAAACATGGTTATATTGGCTGTGTGGCCTATTTGCCTGCAGAAAGACGCGCACATTACAGTAGGGCTGTGTGTGGAAAGCTGTGGTCTGTGCGATACCACTAAAATCCTAAAATACCACAGGTCTTTGGTCATTTTCCTATACTTTGTGTAGATATATGCTATATTTGGATTGTTCAAGCTTGCTTTTGAGCATTGAAAGCCTCGACGACTCACTTTATACTTAAAGTGTTGTGTGACGGCTGAAACATAAACCTAATATCACTTGCAGGCTACCGTGTCATTGGTTTTATTGAAACAGAAACAAATACACAGAGGGTTGTCAACGTTTTTAAAAATGTCACCTGTTCACCGGAAAAGCTGAAAGCTTTCTCCGTCAAAGAGTCGAGACTATTTAACATGTTTGAACTGTGGGCAAAAAAATCGAAGTTGCGATATCATGTGATCACAACCTGTCAACAGCACATTACAATAATTGCACTCCACATTATTCTGTACCCTTCAGGTAGCTCTCAGCCTCTGAAAGGCCGGCCCTTACCTTCCCAATCGCACGTGACCATTTTGTGTTTACTACTCGTAGGAAATGTTCGATGCCGGGCTGGGTTACGTTCAACCATAACAGTCACACGCTTTATCAGACTTGGTGTAAGAATAAAAAAAGAAGAGTATTAGTGATGGAGCTGTTCGGGGTTCATACCGTGAAAGGTGAAAGACTGACCCTCTCACTCCCCGGCCTGGCTGGACTGCCATGGTGCTTTACTTGCTTGTGGAGGTAGCGCAGTGTTCGGAGAGAAGGTGTCACTGCCTCTGGACTAGAAATGTTTGTGAACCTGGGAAGTTCATAAACTGTTTCTGCGTGCATACTTTAAAGAAGTTCCAGTAGCTGATCCAGCAAGGTGATTGGTTCACCGCAATTATATTAAAAAAAGGTTTCTTTCATGTCTCAGTGATTTCCAACCGCGGAAGAAGTTATTGAAAATCCAGCTCAGGCTGCCACCACCATTCATATCTGACTGCCTGATAAGGGAAGGGTATTGCCTGCTCTCCACTTTAGACTTATACGTGCGTTTCACCTTTCAAATGTTGCTGTTCTTTGGAAAAACTTCAGTGTGTGCAAGCACTAATAAAAGTTGGACTTTTTATGGTGGTAGTTTAATCATGAATACATATTTAGTTCAAACTATTTTTCCTATCTGTCTTTGCAGCATGTGCTCCGGTTTAATTTTGTCTGCAAACCAGTTTATTGGGCTTTAATGTGGAGGGAGACCAGAAATGAAGTAATAAGTCAGAAATGAAGTAATAAGAATAAAATAGTTGATTCAGTCAAATAGTAGTTTTTTTTACACGAGACTGAAAGGGAAATGTGTTTTAATATGTCTGTTTGTTTCAGATTTGAGACACCAGGTATTTTGGCATCTTTTTACCGCAACATAGATAAATTGCATAACATCAGACTCTTATTGTTTCTGTCAAAATGATGTCTGCATGCAGACTTCAAAGTGACATCTTAATCACTTTTTCCCATGTTTCACTGTGTTACAGATGACAATCACAATGACAGTTTCAGACTCAGACACTTCCCTTGCCGGCCCACCCGTGTGCTTGTAAGATTTGTGCACAGTGTTTTGTGCATGGTGTTTAAGTGTGTGTTTGGACTGAGACGTGTGAAGAGCATTTTCTCTAGTGATGCTGATGCACAGTCCGTCACCATAGTGACATTATTGTATCCCTGAAAGAAAGAAAGAGAAAAAAAACCTTGGGTAAAAATCTAATTGCTTGACCTTTATCGACTCCTTTGGAGGAGACGCAGACCTATGTGCACCATCCCTCGTCACATCCGCATAATTAACGCCATCGATCTGGCTCCAATGTTTCTCTCCTCTGATGAGGACGGATGTGCCGAGTTGGAGAGTGACAGCTGTCGCGCAAAGTGACACAAGGCAAATGTATTAGCCAACCAGTCAATTGCATCGCTACGGGAGGGAAAAGGAAAAGCCAATGGAAGTCACTCAAAAGCAGTATTGACTGTCTTTATTTGGATATCAATGTCTTTGTCCAGCCCATGGATTTTGTTTTGTTGTCCATCTTTGGATGTGTACTTGACTATCGGATCAAGAGCGACATTATTTTGTGCTAATAGAAACAAGAAACATCTGAATAGGAAAAGGAATGCTCAGCAAATGTTAACCTGATAAGAAAAAACCTACGAATGCTAGTACTGCTGTCCATTTAAATTGATTATGACTTTGTTAATTAAGTAAGGTAACACATCATTAAACATTGTTCCTGGTAATTTGAAAAAAACTCAACATAAGTAACCAGAATGGATATCTATATCTTTTATTAGATGAGAAACTGCCGTGCAGAACTTTTCATAATGAAACACTTGTCAAACATTTAATCATAAAAGGGATAAAATAAAGTGCCATGAGTCTCAACATTGCTTTAACGTCAAAATTGCTTATCGCAAAGAAAAGCCCATCCAGAATGTAATCTTGCATTATACCACCTGAGGGGAATAACAGCTTTTTTTCCTCCCAGGAGCCCAATTCCTTCTTCACTGTCAACCCTCACATGATTTGCATAAAACGGTCAAGAGGTCACAGACTCAGCAGCGTAGTCTGACATTTTAATTCTGTGCAGACAGTGTGCCCTAGTCCTTCCCCAACCCGTCTTCACTGCCTTCTCTGAAAAGCAAAGTAATGCCAAAGTTGGTTGGTATTCATCATCAATATGAGGCGCAAACAAACTTTGATTGGACAGGAAATTACAACTTCAACATGAGATGTTTGAAATGGTTGAGGGTGTTAAAAAATATACTTTTTCTTTTAGAAATCACAGCCTACGACTGTAATGAATGTCATTATTAATCATTGAAAGTATGCAGTTGTCTTAAAATCTGGCTTTGACATTTTTTATTGTTGCTATAAACTATTGAGAAAAGTAAGTTTGTCTTACTCAGCACTCGGTTGTACTTAGCTCCATCCCTCATGTTCCTTTGTGGTTTAAAAAAAACCTGTCTACAAGAAATTGAAGGTGTGCATGAGCCTTCCCAGTCTTTGTGTTCCAGCAACAACCTAATAAGGTACGATCACCCATCCATTCAGAAGGCTACACTATAACTGATTGTCTTTTTGTGGACTTGGGAGTGGTATAAGAGGCCAGTGCTGTGATGTTAATATTGTCTCCTCACTCATAGTTGTCTTAGTCTGCAGGATGGCAGCCATCAAGCCAACATCCAACACCCCAAAAGGCAGAAACAATACCACTTTAAAACTGATGTTATACGTAGTACAATTGACCAAAAAAAGCCCTCACTATCCCTGTAACCGTTATCTGTGTGTGTACTCTACCATTTTACAATCATTTCATTGAAAGCAGCATGAAGAGGGGAAAGCAGTATTTTTCCTTTTTTGAGCCGTTGTGATTTCTCCCTCTGTGCGAGTGTCTGAGTTATTGCTTCATAATCAATGCACTTTATTCGTGATATTCTATAGAGGCACACAAAGGTATAGGGTGTAATAAAGACTGCTATTGATGGTCAGTTACTGTCCAAATAACTGAGTTATTTTATAATCTAGCTTTTGATAAGGAAAAGGGGGCCGTGGATCATATAAGATGTCCAATCTCCATCTTGGTAATGAGCCACTCATCTTGCTGACTGCTCACTGGAGAAAAAACAGGAAAATCAAGGACATTCCATTTTTTTTTTTTTTTTGAATAGTTTGGAGGTGGATCAGGTGCGCGAAACTTTGCAACTGTAGCGGGGAACGCTCCCCAGAGAAGGAAGGGTAGGGTTTTGAACGCAGCCCTCAGGCTGGCTCCTCCTCAATCAGCGCCAGCATATAAAAAGGCACCTGTTGTCATCGCCTCGCTCCCCTTTGGCCCCTGTCCTCGCTCCCCTTTGGCCCCTGTGCTCGCCCTGCGGTGGCTCTTGGTGAGTTTCAGACAGTCTTTTATTGTCCTGCCATTGGACTGCTTACTCCATATGTGAGGTGGTAAGTAGTCACAATCTGTGTATTATTTTGCAGCATGGAGTTACCTTTTAATCTATGTTTATCATTTGTAGGTTCACCTGCTGATGTTTTGCTGCCTCCATTATGCTTGTTTTTACTTCTGTTTGCATGGTCTGGCTGTTGTAAATTTGTTCTGCATGTTTTGGCTTTTAATTTTTTTGTTTTAGATTATTTTCGTTGATTCCTGTAATAAACTTCCGGTTCGTTTTACTAAACACATCTCTGGCCAAATATCAGTAACACACGTGTGTCCTTAACACTTCTCAAACTATATATTGGGGTTGTTAAACTTATATTTCTTGGAGTGTAAGTCCCCAGGTGGCGTTGTTGGTTCCCTTTTATTTCCGCCTCGCCACACAACAACAGAGCGGGCGACCGTTTCTCAGCCGGTTCGCTGACAAAAGAAGGCTAAGACATCTTCATGTTAGGAAGAGGCGTTTCGCAGTGTACATGTAGAGATACGATAAACAGTAATAAACAGTGTGGTGTTACAACTTTGTGATTCCTTCTTTTTCAAAAACGGTGTGGATTACAATGTGGAATTTAGGAATAACATTTGTGTTCTTTCACAGGAGTTAGATGAGACAGTTTACGTCCAGTTTACACGTTAGCTTGAAGAGGCTGGAGGTGAATGCACACAGCTTAATAGGAATTATATGGACTTTTTTAACTCAATTACTTTTTTAAAGTGTGACACCAGATATATATATATATATATATATTTTTTTTTTTTTTCAGTAAAAATGATCAAATCTGAAAGCAGATTTCAAAGTGGAGGAAATAATTAAGTTGACTTCCTCAGCAGCTTTTTCTTTGTTACACATGACAGTCATCACAATGAGGGTTTCAAACTCAGGGTGTGAGTTTTAGCACAGACGTTATGCCAAATGTGGGATGCAGGATTTGAAACCAGAGAATTTGGTGGCGCAGATGCAGAGTCCACCATCGTAGTGACATACCTGTATTACATACCTGATATAAAGAAATAATAAAACGAATTCCCTGAACTTCAATCAACTTTATCGCTGCTAGCTTCCATGAAAAGAGGATAAACATAAGCCTTCCGGTCGCTCCAAAGTCACCTTATGTATATGTTAGATGGCTAGCTACATGTCGACCTACATTCAGATAGTATTATTTAGAGTTGGCCGGGGAATTACCCATGCTGATTTAGGCCTCATGCATAAGCAATCAAATGAGCAGAAAGTAAACATAGTTATGTCATCACATATAGAGCATGTACAGTGTCTGCCCAGCATAATAACTGGTGGCTCTCAACCGCCATAGTGACAGCCGTCACAGTAAAAGTCTTCAAATGAACATTAATACATTTGTTATTATACTCTTCTGTGTTTATTATCTGCACCAACCATTTATTACGAGCAACCACAGACGCATCTGAAAGTCAGCAGTTAACACGGTTAACTTGCCACCGCAGCGATGGCGTCAACGCATTCTCTCTCTCCTTATGGATGAATTTACATCTCTTCATTACACCTCTGCTTCCTCCACGGAGTCGTTGTGACTTCACGTCTCATAGGGTCCATTGGACCTGGAGGTGTCTGATGCCTGGTGAACCGGCCTCCCGCGTTGGCCCTGCTGATGCCCCGCCCCCTCCTCTCTACCTCCTTCTGTTTCATGGATTGGAGTTCCATTCATACATTGTCATATTCATGTAATGTGTTTATGTAACTTTGTAAATGCTGTTCATTCTGTACACATGACATCTATTGCTTCTGTCCATCCGGGGAGAGGGATCCTCCTCTGTTGCTCTCCTGAAGGTTTCTTCCCTTTTTTCCCTGTGAAAGGTTATTTCTGATCTGATGTGAGGTCCTGGGACAGGGATGTCATATGTGTAGAGATGTTAAAGCCCTCTGAGGCAAATTTGTAATTTGTGATATTGGGCTATACAAAATAAACTGAATTGAATTGGATTCTCATTCTGGTTTGTTTGTGGACACAAGTGGCAATGACATTGTTCTCACCTCCGAGATGAACCAAATTAACAATGAATGAATGGGTTTGCTGATGGTTGTGCATGGGGCAATATGCCTATTGATCTTTTCATCATGCAAAAGTGTAAGGCACGAGATGATGTTCGTCTATATGATATTCTTCCACCAAATGACACATTGAATGCACACACACACACTGAATTTGATTTATTATGCCATGTTTCGAGCCTTGAAGAAAAACGATTGTGCTCAAGTATTGCTATGGGCAACTAGCAAATGAGCTGCAGAGGCTGTCAAATTTGCATTTGCCACCCGGCGAGGATTTAGCTTGCCCAAGAACGTATGTGCAATATTTGAACTGAGAATTTGTTTCTCATAAAAATGTTCAGCTCCGCATGAAATGTGCCATGTGCCCATAATTACTGTGCATTTGCTACCTAGTCTAGAGAAAAACAAAGGAACATCTCATAGATGTTGTCCCCTGGGATGCTGGCACTTTTTATCACGGTTTTCTTTTGCATTCTCATTTATTTCATTATTTTATAGATTCAAGATTGTTGTTTATTTCATAGTTAATGCTTTGACAGTTGTGCTAGGTGTGCTGGAGTGACACAGCGGGCTTGTCAGTTCTCATTAGCTAAGTTGTATCATCTATGAGCATATTGAAAGGAAACACAATAATTCATTTTGTGGATATCCCAGATCCAGGCAACAGGCAGTAAACAGAATCAGCATTATTGGATAGGCACACAATGATGGTAGACATAAATAAAAAACTTTGCAGCAGTTGAAAAAGTTATATCCAATCTTTTATCAGATTTATTTTCTCTATTTTTACATACACATCTGTTTATCTTAGATGAACAACTTTCCTATTTTTTATTTAATGTAAATTACTGTTAGTCAGAAGTTCCCTTCATGAATGATACTGAAAGTAATACATAAAATACATAAGTTGATTGCCCCTAAAATACTGTATTGTAATGTATTTAATAGTTTAAATACCACGGAAATGGCTTTAGTTTTCGTTTAGTGACACAGTTCAAAGAATGAGAATCTCTTAATTAGCCTACAAAGACTTCATAAAAATGATAAATGTCCAACACTCTTTACCTTTTTAAGCAACGCATCATTTTATAAATGCCGAATAAGATTTTCAAATTCATTATTAGGAGCGCCCCAGATAAGACCACGACGATCTCATCTGAAACAACGCAGCCATAAAATGATGCCATTCAGCAGATCATTACACTCTAATCAGCGCAGAGGAGTCTTTTACTCCGAGTGATGAACTCACTTTGAATGGAAAACCACACAATGAAAAGTAAATGACAGGTAGCTTTCAATACATAAGATGTGCACTCTTTTTCTGGGGGGGGGGGGATTGTGAACAAACATTTCCTTCATTAGTGGCTTATGGCATCGGAATGAATCAGCTCTTCCGCACAATAAATTGCATCTTTAATGTGTGTGGTTCTTAGGCTTCTAAAAAAGACAGACGGATATTGTGGAAGTCATAGGTGGCGATATGAGGACCTTTTTACCCCGGGGGCTCGACAGGGGTCGTTAGAGAAAAAAAGAAGAAAAAAACGGCAGCACAAAGTTGCTGTTCTCCATCTTTTTTAATATCCCTGTGCACGGCACCACGTAGTAGTTTCACAGATTTCCAAGGCGTGCTGTTTTTCATAAGCTACACTAACCAGAACACTCCAGAAACCATGGAAGTCAACTCAATGATGGCTAGATATTGCACATTCCTCAGTGCACACTGCGGATTGCTGATGTGAATGTGCAAAATGTATTAAAATGGAGTGAAAAAGAAAACTTATTTTAATCTTGTCTGAGGTGAAAAAGTTGGTGACAATATAAGCGAAATATAATGGAATGGAAACGGACTGAGCAAACTAGTAAAAAAAATGTGATTCATTTACATCACATTTTCCACATTGTTTTCATTTGTTTGGGATTTTGGCTGATGCTCTTTAAATCCAACACGTTCTTGTCGCAGACTGACGGTCACAGTTGGTCAACACTTGGATAATGTTGCGAGGTTTAGGCAACAAAATCAAAAAGGGTGTGGTTTGACATAAAGATCGTTCTCCTGGGTGAAAGTCCTGTGTTCATTTGTCCCACCCATCCTTTTATTTCTGGCTTTTATACTTAGCATTTGCTCTAAGTGTCTAATGTTGATGTGTATAGGTTTACATTGTATTTACTTGAAATCCTGGCGTGTCTCCTCAGAAGCTAAAGGGTGCCTTTTGCGTCGGTGTCTCGGTAATCTCACTTAATCATTTTATCGTGCACTCTTCTGCAATAATTTACTGGCACCTGTTTGGAGGATTAGTGCCACCATCTGTTTATTGGTGGCACAATGTACAAAACTCATATTATTCACAGAACAGAATAAGAGAACAGATTAATTTGCCTCTTACTTTGAACATTTTCTGGCAATCCAGTCAAAATGTGCATAACATTTGGATGTAAAGTTTATTTCTGTTTGATATGAACCAGACTTGTGGCCCTGTTGAAATGCTTATGGACAGAATGAATGCATTCCTTCATGCGTGGATTCGTCTTTGTCTTTACAACTGGTTTGAATTAGGCTGACATGAACAGGAGACAGGAGAACATGAAATTGACATTACTGTGTTCTCACATTTAATCATTCCATAAGCAAATAAATATGACCTCATCAGAGTAACGTCACCCGAGGGAGCACAATTTGGTTACATCTCATGGACATGGTCATGGGATCTGCACGTTTTTCTGAGCAGAAAATGGAGTTGATTGAGCAGGTCAAAGGTGACTAGGTTCCATCATAAAGCAACGAGGCCTTGGGTCTCCGGCGCCCACATCATTTAAATTTAGGACGTGTCTGATGAGCCCTGACAGACTGTGGTTATTCCAGTGGGACGAACTCCTATTGTTACCAGCACAGATGTGGGGGGAGTTAAACGTGAACATATGGTCCGGGAAACACGCATGCAATGACATTTGTACTGACGCATTCATTCTACCTTGAGCACGCAAAGCCTGGTTTCAAAGGGACATCGAAACGGCCATGGGCTCCCTCCCACCTGCTCCTCTGGGAACAGGAAGTATGGATCCCCGGACTGGCCTGTTGTTCACCTCTGTCAACGTGTTCCCCTCCCATGTATATACGTATATCACATCCTGTGGAGCAAAACGAAACAGACTGATATGGGTGTGGAAAATGGTAAAGAGAGGAAGGTGGGCGACTGATGCAGGAGTAGAGGGAATTTGACTTAAGATGATGGAGGAAGGAGAAGAGCTCGAGGAATATGTAAAATATAGTGCAGAGTAGGCGGAAGGGTGTCAACGGGGATGAAGTAGACTTGGTGATGAGAAGGATTCAGAGGAGGGCGTGCTAGCATATGAAACAAGATCAGCTAGAAGTCCTTTGTATCTTTCAGAAGTTGAAGCTTGATTCTACGGTACCAAAAATAGCATTATTTGGCAACAAACATGTCGTGACATGTATACCTGTAGTGCTTGTACTCGATCATAGCCTTGTGATTGGCAATTCCTTCCCCAGTCTGCTTTTAGTATGAGCATTAATTTATTTTACATGAGAATTTCAATAAAAGAATACCTTATTTACGTCTGTATTCAGATTCTAATACCAGGTCCTCATTGTAATACAATAATTTAACATCGACGAGGTAAGTAAATTGTTTATTATTAGTCAAACCATGTTTACTTTTACAGCCCAGTATCACACATTTGGGGCTGTACTCTGAGTAGGAAAAACTCCTCCCCAAAAAACTTTAACAGGGAACAGATGGAAGAAACCTAAAGAAGAGCAACAGAGGAGGACTTTCTCTGTCTAGGACATGTGTAGTCGCTGTCAGGTGGCAATACTATGTACATTTTATTTCCCTGGTTTCTGGAGGGGCGGCAATCTAATGGTTGCCCACCAACAGTATCAGTAGTCTGAAGATAAAGTTGTTAGCTAGGAGGTGGGACTAGCAAGACAAAACAAACAAACACTAATTGTAACCTTAAACATACTGTACAATGGCTAGTATTGTAAAATTAAAAAAAACACTTCAGCGGCCTTTGTCTGGTCTGATGTGTGAATTAGTTTTGAGCCTGGCCCAAGTCACTCTGCTTCGGTCATGGGAGAATTTGACTTGATAGGCGAGGATCGAGATGTTAAAAGTGAGAAAGTGACCTTAAATGGCGTGTCTGCAACTTGTCAGCTTGGTTGAGCATCTTTGGTAGTAAGTGCTACAGCGCAAGCTTTTGATTGGTTTAGTTAGTGTAAGGTTTGTTTATGTAGCTTGGTTTCCTCTTTGGGTTGTGCGTCTTGGGACAACTTGGTTGGCTCGTAAGCCTTTGTTCAAAGAAACGTTTGTGTAACCTGCTTTAAAGCTCATATTTGTACTTTCCTGCTGATCATACTCCTCACTGTGCAATGATCTTCACTTTCCAGTGTTTCAGCAAACACCAGATCTTCATTTTGGGGTGGGTACTGTTATATTGTGTTCTATGTATTTTCCACCTCCCAATTCAACGGCTTCTATTCTCTTGTAATTTCTCTTGGTTTGATATTTTATGTTCCAGATGTTGAGGTGGAACCCTGTGCTTAAAAGGGCCTCTTGGATGCTCACCTGGCCAACACTGACTTCCTCCTTTTCCCTGAGTCTGTTAGTGACATTGGTACATACATGAGGAGAAAGATCTGGAAAAGGGACAGACTGCACACACACACACAATAAGCAAAACTCAAGAAGACCATCCACACAGTGGGAGAAGAGACAAGGTAGAAAGAGAAACACCACAGATAGGTTGTCTTTCCATCTCAAAGAGTTTGGCCTATTTGATTGTGTGCATAAGTGTCGTTAATAACTGCACAACACACTGAGAGAAATAATCCTGAGATATTTTCTCAACATGCATGGACAACTTAATTATTGCCTTAAAAATACCGAATGCCTCTGTTCTGAAAATCCCTTTTCTGTCAACGGGACATCTCAGTGATCAAGACCTCATTCATGCAGAACTGTGGAATGCATTAATTTTTCTGTTGGAAGTAAAACATCTAAAAATGTTTTGACATTATCCGTGGACCGTGTGAAGACCGTCTCCTCTCAATGATGTCCTGAAAAGCATATGAGTGGCGGATACATTTGGAAAGGTTGGGTATGGAGATTTATTAAATTACTTTCGTCATTGTTGGTGAAGCATTGTACACAGTGTTAGGGCTCAACAGCTCCTGAAAAATTCTGCTAGTCATTTGTCATCACTCTTGCGCTAAGTGGGATTCTTTATTTCTTTTGTCAGTTACTAAGTGCACATTCTTTCATAAAAGACAAAAAGTCTTTGCTGCGTTTTATGAGATCTCATCCTTAACAAAGTGCATTAATAGTTTACAAAAGCAAGGCTTTTCAGTCCCACCAGCACATCTTGGTCATTTTATTATAGTTAGGTTATGTAGCTGTTTTTTTTGTTGTTGAATCAACTATGAAGGCTACATGTTTCTTCTGGCCCACCATTTCTCCTCTGTTTCTTCCAGACAACACCACTGTGAACTCCAGCAGCACCACGGTGGTTAGAATAGTGCTTCAGTTCCTGTGTTTCACAGGATATTATCTGGGAACAATCCCAAATGTACACTGACCGTTTAAAGCAGCGCATATAAAAGCATATCCAAGTAAACTGTAAAACCACTGGGAAAATGGATGCTAGTCCGAATCACAACTCTCATTATAATCTGAAGGAGACATGTCTTAATTGACATGTACATTGCGTCTATCACACATGTTGCATTCCATTTAATTCTACACCATACATACACCTACATAACGACCTAGAAGTCAATTCACTCAGTGCTTAAAGCTGCATTCATTACGTTGTGGCCACTGAGGGGAAGCCGAATAAGCTCAAAACACATTATCACCTTTAGAAAATGTTCTTTCCCATTTATCCATTAATCATTTGTGGGGAAACATTAGCATTTCTTTGGTGCATTGTTTCCAGCCACTTGATAAATGTAAGACCAATATTTACTCTTCTTTGATATTATATTCTTTTTTGTTCTCAAACAATCTTTGAGAACAACAGCTGCCTCTTTAGCAGCTAAATGCTGCACTACCAGCTAATCTCTTGCTTCTGCCGTCTGCAGCTAAGCATTAGTGCCCATTGGGTTAATGGGAACTATTTATTAACAGCCAGGCATTTACTCATGCCGCAGAGATCAACTGGAGTTAATTTGCACTTGTGATTTTTCTTTCCCTCTCTGGGACAGAGTTCGGGGATAATTTTGTTTTCGTCAGCACAAGCGTCCACTTTTACATAACACAGGCGTTCGATGATACCTTGAAATGTACACAGTTGCATCTAACTTGTCTCAGAGCTTAAACAACCTCAGGGTATCTGTATTGCGCTCTTAGTTTGGTACTGAATTCCTCTCTTTAGTATAATTCATAAAAAGTACCCGTAACATTAGTAAAATCTGTGTCCAGGCTCTGCTCTCAACCATTGCTTCCCACTGCAATGATTCCAAAGGTTCAAGAAGGACAGAGTTATTTAATGCTCCTTTAAATAACTCTGTCCTTCTTGAACCTCTTTCATTACATTAGGATTACACATGTTTATTCATACAACATTTAACTACCACAAACTGAAACACCCTGTGAAAGGGTTAAAGAAGAAAACACATACAACTCCCAACCAACCGCGTGGTCGCAACCTGTCAATCACAAGCTAGCCACACCCTAAAGCATACCCTGCTTCATGGTGTTGGGATCTGGCAGGAGCAAGTTTGGTTGTTAGCAGGTATACAAATTAATTATTAGTATCAATAAAATGATTAATGCCAATAGGACTTGTAAGCAAACAAGCACAAGGGGAGTATGTGTGTGTGTGTGTGTGTGTGTGTGTGCGTGCGTGTATACATGTGTGTTGTTTACTTAAGATAGAAAAGAAAACACTCAAAGAAAGGCAAAGAAGGTCCTCATCGCCCAAAGTACAGTAACTGTGATTTTATTGCACAGGAGCCCGACTCGGCTCTTTTACTGATGAAATAGAGTTTAGTGACTTTAGTCGTGGGGACTGAATTAAACACAACAACGCCCAGCGGTGTGGGACGACACTATTACACACAGCAGCAAGTACAACACAATGTTATAGAGCACTGACCGGGACTCGGTCCGTTACATAGACATTAACACGATAAAGTGATGAACCTACCCCTGGCAGACTCTAACTTGACGTTGCCTCACGTAGCCATCGGTGTGTGTTCTTTCGTCTTTTTGGTTCGGTGGAGTTCATCCAGCCGATGACAGGGGACCGTGAGCCCTCTGTCGGAGGGTTAACGGCAAGCTGGTAAAAACAGTAAATGTCGACTTGAATAGGAGAGGATCGGGGCACAGAGGATATCCTTCCAATACTGTGAAGATTACCGGAATTTGATTGAATCTCCCTTCTTGGTGATTTAAGAGAGCGTGAGGCACAGAATTACCCTTCTCTCTTTTAGGATCCAAGTGTTCCTGATGACAAGAACAGTCTGTTGCTCTTCCAGCGAGGTTAGGACCGTTACCTTGGTTACTTCAGGTACCAATATTGTTCCCTACTGTAGCAATGTGAGTGCCAGTGGAAATGTGTGTGCCGATATTTATCACCTTGGTGACGTCTTGGCCGTGTTACAGGGACTCCCCAGGGGTCTTGTCCAATTAGGCACTAGTGTTGTGGTTTAAACCAAATCTGACACTCAGGTGAGATTTCTAACGCCTTCATAGTTTAGGCTTTTTTCTTTTTTTTTTGACACTCTTGGTTTCCTCCACATGGTTATGTCCCAACAATGGTATATTTTACTCTAAATGGAACCATCATTTACTAAATGAACCTCATGCTGTATTGAAAAAGACTTGAAACTAGTGAGACCATACACATTGGGTCCATGCAATGATAACTGTGTTAATAAATCAAGTCATTTTCACAATTACTTCCTTACAAACACTTATTTTTACAACCAGGATTGTCCCTCCCTACTGACCATTAGTTTTGATTTTTAACCAATTAAGACTTTACATTGTAAAGAAGCACCGATTGCCCAGTGAAAGTAGCAGTTGAGATGTTGAAAGTGAAGATCCTCAATCTGAGGCTTTGACTGAAAAGAGAAATATTCTCTGTGAAAGTCTGGGGGGGATGATATTTTTTGCAAAGGCACGGTTTGACAGATAAGTGTCTTAATAACTTAATTTGTCTGAGACAGCTCTAAAACTGAAAGTCAAAGCTGCAGAATAGTCACCTTATCAGACGCCTACAGCGTCCTAGCTGAGCCTCCAAAGTTTCCAAATGACTAGAGCTCATATGCTTCAGCTACATCAGAGGACGAGCCAAAGAAAAAGAAATCAAAGTTGTGAGAGTCTCGGGATATCAGAAGATGTTGAAACAGAAAAATGTATTTGAAAAGCTGTGAAGTGATGGGTGTAGAGTATGTGCATGATTCTGTGCAGACAAATGAGCAGCTAACTGGATTTTGGACTTAAGTACTGACAATATCTTTGCAATGAAGCAATCCAAAGATCTGCTAATGTGAAATAAATGAAAGGCGTGGGCGTATTGTACTTTGTTTTACTATTGTGCAGTTCAAAGCTCAGCACCACTGATGTTTGACATGAAAGGCAGTGGTGAAAGTTATGAAACATCCCCCGTGTTATGACATTTTCATTGCTGCTGCATTGGTTCAAGTAAGACAGATTTTGAATTGACAGCACAGGCATGTTTTACTTTTGGTTTTTGATGTATTAAACATTAGGCAATGACTTAGTGTGTCGAGATTCTTGCAAAAATGCATTAATTAAAGCATTGTTGAATGCTTATTTGTACACTAGTATTGTATAAAATTACCAAAATATAGACACAAATAAAAGTCAGACTTTAGTTAACATATTCTATTTATTTGTCTTGTCATTAAAATGCATTTGTTTTCTTAATTTCTGTGGTTGAATAGTCAAGACTGTTTTTTGCAATCAGGTAATATCTTGGCACCGCACTTCAGAACCGAATTCAAAGAGCCTCTTGGATAACTGGAGAATCATCATCAGAGGATTCTTGTTTTTTCCAGATGATGTAATACTTGGATGAACGAGACGACCCTTCACTTGACGTGGAGGTTGACAGGTTTCAACATTAACTTTGACAAATGACAGCAAGCTATCATGCTTGACTTTGTTTCTGGAAGTGTACAGACGGACACCGAGATGCGATAATCATCAGAGTGAGCCGTTGGGGATAGCATTAGGCTTTTATGTTTTCCTTTGACACTGGAAAGGCTCATCGTGGACATAAATACACACCACTGCTTTTAAATGGGTTAATTAAGACTGTATCATTGGCAACAGATGATAGCATGAAAGCAGCCATCATTCTAATTAAAGTGCTTAAAGCCTTGCATTTGCCAGCCTAATCACACTACCATTATTGGTTTTTGCAGCATTTCTGCTGAGTGCCCCATTGTTTGTTCTGTTGATGTTTAAATCTACATCCCCCTGTTCTTATTACTGTCTGGGGAATATATTATTCTAACTCTAGAATACGTTTCTGTCAGTTTTATAACCCAATTCAGCATGAGTAACTGAAAATAATTGCGGGCCATAACATGGTTATAAACCGCATCCTCATAGATTGTGTTGATTTGGGAGTTGTTTTCATAATCCTCCCACACAGAAATTCACATCTTTCTTGGCTGCTTTTAAGTCATGCAACAATGGTTCCATTCAGCAAGCAACAAGTTTATATGTATTTCTGTGGTTGAGCTTCTTTTTTTTTTACTTCAAAGGCTTTTGGATTTACGCGTCTATATTTGAAAAAAGAATGAGAATTGTGTATGGTAGATATAATATGTGGGGAATAAATACAAACATATTGTGATGTTTGACAATGTGGCACCTCATCTCAATCTTATCTTCAATTTTTGTTGTTGGGCATTCCTAGTTATGATCATTATTTCCTACCACGGGGAAGGTGGAGCACTACTCTGCCTCTGGTTGCCTTACCCTGAGAGTATATATCTACATATACTATATTACACATATATAACATGTAAAACAACTTTTAGTTCAGCACTTGTTTCTTGATGATCTTTTTAATGCACACTATGATAATTACAATGATCGATTACCGTATTTTCCGCACTATAGGGCGCACTGGATTATAAGGCGCACTGTCAATGAATGGTCTATTTTCGATCTTTTTTCATATATAAAGCGCACCCGACTATAAGGCGCATTAAGCGAAACAAAGTCAGTCAGTCAAACTTTATTAAACGTGTTCACAATAACTCAACATTTTTCAAACGTTAATGAGCGTATTCACAATAACTCCCAACCTTGTTTAGTTGTAACATGTAGAAAAAACAGTCTGATACCGTTAAATCAAACGTTAGCGTAACTCTGTGTGGTCTTCTTTACTTGGCGCAGGTCATCAGCTTCCTCCACTTCCGTACCGTTGATTCATTAATGTTGAATTCTCTCTCAGCGGCTCTATTCCCATGTTCTACTGCGTGACTGATAGCCTTGAGTTTGAAGTCCGCGTCGTAAGCGTGTCTCTTGACAGGTGCCATTTTGGGGTCCTTATACACACACACCGTAATATTATGGCGAAGCACAGTATGTATTACTCCGCGACGCTCCTGACTACGGTAGCCGTAAAGGGGCGTTCACACCAAACGCGTTGCGTCTGGATCCCATGTAAAGTCAACGCACAGACGCGTTTTGTTCAAATTCGCCGGGCATTGCGATAGACGCGTTTTGCGCGTTACGAAACGCGTCTATCGCATTTCGACGAGAGTTGCAAAAGTTTCGCAACTCGCCAGCCAATCAGCGTTGAGATGCTCAGCCCATTGGGCTGCTGCTGCTAGCGCTGGAAGCGGAAGTTATCGAGACGGAGTCGGTGAAACTCCCCGAGCTGTGTGAGCCTACGGGTGATGTTATGAACCCAAACACCAGGGCGTTAGATGTTACAATGTTTATGGGATGTCCACAACAAGTATGAAGCAGAACTAGTGGTTATTTCGACCGTGGTGGATGGAGGAAATTATAACTGTTTTTACCGAGACAAGCCACGGAGATAAGCCACGCCCCCTTTTCACAACTGGTTGCGAAAGACACAAATGAACACAACTTGACTGGCGAATAAACTGACGCGAGTTATAAAGCCGTTTGGTGTGAACGCACCATAATGCTGCAAGCGGTGCGGCTTTGTAGTTTACCAAAGTCGTACTAAAACATTTTGACAGAGCGCCGTGTACCACACAAAATCACTTCGAGGTCAGTAAGCACAACCAGAATGAATCCATATATAAGGCGCTCCGGATTATAAGGCGCACTGTCGTTTTTTGAGAACATTAAAGGCTTTTAAGTGCGCCTTATAGTGCGGAAAATACGGTATGTGTTTTGTGTATGTTTTTACGTATATAATGCCGAAAGCCAGATGCTGTAGATCATTAAGTGGCTCTGCGACATCCTTCCCCAGTCTGGGCCGTGTGTCTTCTGCTGTTAGCCGTGTCTCGTGATGTTTGGCCAACTTTAATGGGGAAATGACCACAGGCGGCCAAATGAAAAGCATTATTATAATATGATTCGATTATAATAATTAACATATTACTAGCAAGCATTTTTTTATCAAATAATGTATTATTTGAATGTTCTTCCTAACAGATAAATGTAGTGGAGTTAAAAAGTTTAAGAGATGTAGTGAGGTACAAAAGTCCCTGTCATATATTCTTTTGTAAATCAAATTTCATTCATATATTTTCTGTTATTTTCTGTTAGGTATGTTGTGTGTCATTTCGACATGCTGTAATGCTGTTATTGTCCCATTCTTTTTGTGCAAGTACAGGACTTGAGAACGTCTAACACTGGCAGCTGACTTGAGAAATGCCATGAAGTGAGCTAATGCTTTCTAGTTTAGCAAATATCACATATCAGGAATTCAATTGACCCTTGAAATGCCACAGAAATGTTAGAGCACACTTTAGTTTGGACAATCCAATGAGGGGTACATCTTCCCTTTCTTTAGATAACCTTTCAAACTACAAATGTACCACCTGAAATAACAGCATAATTATGCAATCTCCTGCTGCTGGAAGAAGCGTGTGCATTACTTTGCCAGGCAGCTCGTTTTAGTAGACTGGGAACCAGAGATATTCCAGCCCTTAAAGACTTCATGAACAGTTACTGATCGGGATACATTCAAACAAATCACTCTCAAATGTAAATCATTGACTGGACTGGAAACAAACAAAACAAAACAAAATCATACAGCTAAAACAATACCTTTTTTTCTTTTTACCAGGGTGGGTGGACCCTGGTAAAAAAAAAAAGAACTCATTCATCATATTGTTCTAATCTAAAAACATACCCAACAAAATACATATGAAAGTGCAGAACAGTTGAACAATGATTACGATCTCGTCGATGAGGTCAAAATGTATTTTTCACGGCATCACTCCAAAACCAGGATGAGCTCATAGTAGTGCGTACGCTTCTGAATTGTGTGCAGTCTACTCTATACAAAGCAGTAATTCAATTTCAATCTACAATCTTCAGAAACTAATATGAATATGCTGTTACTTTATCGGTGTCCAGATGTACGTACCCATTCAAATGCTCCAAAATGAACTTGTTCTTCGGTGTGGCATCCTGATGGAGTTATTGGAGCCTGTCCAAACGAAGCGGTGTAACCAAATGACGACCCTTCCATTGATGCCAAGTGCTCTGTTGTGAAGGACATCAGAAAGGCGTCACACGCTGATTGTAGCATTGAAGTTTACTGTGTTTGAAGTTATTACAACTCGTGCTTATACCAGATTGGAAAGACGACAAGGAAGACCCAAGATGAAAAAGTGAAGATGACTGGACAGGAGGCAGCTTCTGAACTCACCTTCAAGATCTAGAGGACCCTTGTAACTTGCCATCATGCAACAGGACCATATCTGAATCACTGGATCCCAAGGTGAGGGGAACTGGTGAATCCCAAATATGGTACTTAATCGTTCCTTCAATGAGAATACGGGAGTGTGGCTGTGTCCCGGGCTGCTCCGTTTCCTCTCTGCTGAACCGGCTTCTGTGCTTAAAAGGTAGAATGATCAATTTGGCCCCAACATCCTCCAATAGCTTCTCCGTGAGGGTGCCCTCGTCTGCCATAATCGCATCCTCTGACTCTAGTAACTCCAAGTTTCCTGTCGGCTTTGTCAGCTCCTCGTTATAAATTGAGCCAGTGAATGATTTGGATGAAAAAGTGATTGCACCAGAGGGTGTGACTCCAATCCAAGTTTTGAAGGTGGTGTAGCTATTCTACGAGGAAAAAGTTGCCAGTGTGGAGGGTTAATTGCTTCTGGGCTCTCGTATCAGAAGCCTTTTCAGTCAACAATGACTGTCACCGTGAGGTGATACTGCTGGGACTCCAGAGACATTGTTCATCTCACTGACTGTACAAAGAATATTTATTTTGACTATCACAGCTGGCGAGTTTTTTTTTTTTTTTCCTAATTTATTTGGGAAGGTGGTCCCCTGAATATTTTTTTCAATCAGAAGTGGGTTTAAAGTTACGAGCGTTGCTGGATAACATTAAAAGCTTTTTTAAACAGTAAACATCATCCTTGTGTGACTTTTTCTTCGATAAGGAATCATACAGTGTTAATATATGAATAGGGAGTCTCCGTGTGGCGGTTGTATTTCTTCTAATTCACAAAAGCATCGTGTTGCGTCTCCATTTCGACATCCGTCATTTTTCCTCAACATGTCGATCACTACTTTTCCCCAAGTTCTCTCTGCCGTGGTTTATTTTCTCCTCAGTTATTTCCAAGAAATCTCAAAGAGTCCGCCTCCGGTTTCAGATATTTACAACCGTACTCTGGGTTTGCAAAGACTTCCACCTCAAAGTTCAAGGCTCACACAAAAATACTACTTAACTGAAGCTAACATGCTGTGTTGTTAGCTAATCCAATGTGACCTTTTTTTTCCCTTGTGTCTACTTGTTTCTATCCCACAACTCCCCTTTAGCCAACTTACATAGAATGCTATATAGTGTAATAGGTTATTTTGATTTGCACATGTACATAAAGGAAGTCTTATGTTTACAGTACAAATGTAACAATTAACTGTATGATGCATGAGAATTAATGAGATTTTATTGTTTAGAGACGATAGTGCAAATGGATGCCGGTGGAAACCTGAGACGTCGTGGCAGACAAATCTTTTCAGTTTACATTTTGAAACTTTAAGCATTTTAATAGTAAATCTAATTCCGCCAAGAAAAGCTTACTTGTTGAACTGTGCAAATTGGGTAATTCTTTCTTTCTTGTAGTTGATCTTGTCTCCACTTTCTTTCACAGACGATTTTTTCATGGCCGGTCAAATAAAGATATTATTTATATCTAAGTGATATTCATTTTCAAAGAGACACAGCTATCTCTTTGTTGATAACCCCCTCTGCTCACCTTTGCCAGTGGAGAGCTGAGCATTTCTTTTTCTCCTTAAGTACAATGCACACTGATCCTGGTAAACACTGCTTCTAGGAAAGGAAACTCAGAATGGTAAAAAGTCAAAGAGAAGGGGAATGAATTTGTTGACAGATGACGTTATCATTGCTTTCATTTGCAGAGATCTGAGGAGTGTTTAAACAGATTTTGAGCAGAATCGCAAGTAACATCTTGAACATTTACTTTTCTGTCTGACAGGCCTTGAGCCGAAAAATAACTTTCATCCAGCAAACGTTGAAAGGTTGACAGCATCTTCCTCTGCGTTTGACAGGAGGTTATTTGAAGCACAAACGGCCCAAATTCTCGCCAACATATTTGTGATCTCTCTTCCAGCTCTCCTGGTGGGTAAAAAGGCTTCTGGCATTTCATATTCTCTGTGAGGAATTCTGAATAATAGCAAAACCCTCCACCACTCTGTGGCCATCTGTTCGCAGAGCCAAAGAAACAGGTTTCTCTCTGTCCAGGGGGTAAATGCCATTCAATATCAGTTATGATCAAATAGTGGCAGACTGATTCTGGGCCTCCTGAGTGACCATGTGCTAGTAATTACATGGAAACTCTGGCCTGGGGGCTTTGAGCTGAGACAACAACCATAGGATGTAGAGGCGATGAGGATCAGAAAGCAAAAACAGGCACATAATATCCTCCAGAATGAGATGTGTCTTTCCAAATCTCATGTTGTTATTAAAAAGCTCATGTCCTTGTTAAGTTTCTCAAAGTCATCCACAAATAAGTTACTCAAATAGTGTACGTGCCACAATAAAGGGACTTGTCTTTTTGGAAACTGACCTAAATGTCTGTCACGATGTATAGTGTTGCACCTATGAGTGGGAGAGATGAAAGATGCACGTTTTTTAACCCTTATGCTCAAAGTTTGGAGTGGTGCTAAACTGCTAATGTTCACTGTTGGCTGTTGTTGGCTGTGGTGAGAAAGCAAACAGTCGCTTGCCTCTTGATACATCTGGAGTCACCAGCTGCTTCCTCTGACCTGCTGGCAAACAGCTTGACCTCAAAAGGTAAAACATTCTGACGCTTAGATCATGCCAATAAATATCAACACAGGCATTGCAACCAACCCAGTCTTGAATTACTCACTCAATGGCTTCCGAATTGCATTTTATTTCAATATCTTTTTTTTTATACTGAAAAGGGTGTAATTGAAACTCTTGAACTCTCTTTTTTTTTTATCTCGTCTGTGTTTCTGTCGCCTGCTAACTTTATGAGGAGGTGAGAGGTAATTTAAATATTCTCATATGTGCACCTCTTCCACTCTACATGCTCACAGTGCATGGAGCATCAAGGCCTCTGTCTGACATGTTTTCTTTGAGCTGAGGGAATGATTGTCAATTAAAAGATTAGTGCTGCCACAATATTAAAATCTCCCCAAACGCCATAAACTAGCTATCTCTACTTTAAGCAGCCGAAGTCAGTGATGAGTGAGGACTATAAAATGAACACCCCCCAGACACTGCCACCGTTTAGCAGTCTATCCATTTTTGGTGGTTCGAAAGCGCAGATGGCTGCAGCATGCAGGCTTTGTCGCTTATTCATAATCCATAATAATACTATTTTTAATAAGTTCTGCAAGGACATAGGCAAGGGATGGAAAATGGACTGTCTTCCGACCACTCAAAGCGCTTTTACACGGCATGTAATTCACACCCATTTATACACTGCAGGTGTCACCTGCCCATCAGGACAAGCTAACATTCACACCCATTCAAACACCGATTTGCACGCACTGGTGTCTCAGCCTTCGGTGTTACGTGTCTTGCCCAAGGACTTGTCCGTCATGGGGAGCCGGGAATCGACCCACCGATCTGCTGATTTAGGGACGCCCTGCTCTACCTTCTGAGCTACGAGAACAGTGTCTTCCAGCAGGCCGCCGCCGCCCTGAAACACAACTAAATCAGTCATACACTGTCAATAACACCTCTAACACCAAAACATCCACTAATGGCATTACAGATTCTAATCCTACGGTTTTTAATGACTTTTTTTCTACATGTATATATCATCTGTTATTGCCAGTACAACTCCTACTTGCTGCAGATACATACATATTATAGACATGTATATATGCACATACTGTACATAAGAGTAGAGTCTATGTATGTACATGCATTATTTCTTCACTATATATTTGTATTGTTAGCAACTTGTAAAAAAACCCACTTGTATTAGTAATTTAATGTTTTAATTTCATTTAATTGTTGGTTATAGTTCTGTATATATATATGTATATATATACACATATATATGTATATATATATGTATATATATATATATATGTATATGTATATATATATATATGTATATATATATATATATATATGTATATGTATATATATATATATATGTATATATATATATATATATATATATATATATATATATATATATATGTATATATATATATATATATATATATATATATATGTATATATATATATATATATGTATATGTATGTATATATATATATATATATATATATATATATATATGTATATATATATATATATATGTATATGTATGTATATATATATATATATATATATATATATATATATATATATATATATATATATATATATATATATATATATATATATATATACATAGTTGTTGTCCTTGTCCCTAGCTATGTAAGTACATCGAGAGAGGTAAAACATATTAAATTCCTTCTATTTTGCCCATATAACTTCAATCAGATTCAGTATTTGACCCTCAAATCTTTACCCCATTGGCCCACACCGACTACTTGTGAAGTGGTTGTTACTGTATTTACAGGTGAAGACTGACCTGAGAACCGGCTACACGACCATATGGCTGCCTGCGTGCATCTCGGCATTAATAACAGCCCCCCTGCATGCAATTGTCCTTATTGCAGAGCTATTTTTCAGAAGAATAAACCGCTCCCAGGCAGGACATGACTTGTGCCACTGAGGCTTTGTGTTTTATTGACACTGATCTCATTTTTGCACAATTTAGATGATACAATATTTGATTTGATTCTTTAATTACATTGCGTTATATAAATATAATTCAACACCTACAACTGTGAACAATTAGTAATCCCATTATGTCATGCATTACTTGTGAAAATCCATCCATAACTCACATTAAATGGCACATTGGCTACTGTCTTCTGTTGTTGTGCTACAGTTTGCTATTCTGTGATAAATACCCAAAGTAATTAACCTCAAATGTACATGCATAAGCACCCCATAAGAATTTCCAAATTAATCACAGTAATCAGATTCTATTCTTCTGCGATGCAGGCTTTTGGTTTAATCTGTATGGCCTTAACCTTTGTAATCAATTCTGCCATAATTTGTTGTTATGAAATTCCCTCCGACATGCTCTATTTCACTTGCAGATAATTGGGTGTCTGACTCTGTGGTTTACAACAGAGTAAATGCTGTCCTTTCTAAAAACTCTCCCTCTTTGTGTACATAATACTATGATCTCCACTTTATTTCAACTTTGAAAAGATTACAGATGCTGTCTGCAACGTGCTTTGAGGGACGCACCGAACTGAAGTCCCCAGACCAGACCGTGGCTTTCAGGACGGAACAAAACGAAACAAGTACGCCCGGCAGAAGTGTTAACAATGACCCGTTTCACGCAGTCACACGTTTCAAGTCGTTATGCTTGCTACTGCCAGAATGATGTTAATGACATTTTTGAGTATTGCTATTTCTTGGTAGAGCAATGGAGGCAAGATGCAGCAAAAAGTAAAGGCAGGGTGAAAAATTAGGCAGATGTCAAGAAAAGTCATATTCTTCAGCGTCTAACCACCAACAAAATAAAATATGTGGCCTCCCTTGGACAGGTTTTGTTATTCTGAGATTAGTGCACCACCCCGGGGCAGGACATGTCCTGTCTGTCAGTCTGCTGGATGTTTAATGATAATGGAATCCACCCTGAGTAAAAGATAACACAACTGAACGTGCCTGACACGGAGGTCAAAAATAAAATGTATTTCAAAAGAAGGACGGCCAGCTAATGTTCCCACCTAAAGGGGCATTTGTAATGATTTGGACATTAAAAAGCAATGTGTCCTGGGAGATGATAGATTCTGCCCTACTGAGCCATATGCTGTATAATGTTTGCAGAAAATGCAATCTCATTTAATAAAGTTTTAATTGTGTTGTTGTGAAAACACTGAACTCTAATGCTCTTGACTTAAACACTGCGTTCCCAAAAGCAAAGGCAAGTTTATTTATAGAGCACAATTCGTACACAAGACAATTCAAAGTGCTTTACAGCTACATAAAATTACAAAAAGGCAAATAAAATCATTCCATAAAAATAATAATATATTAATTATATTAAAAGCAAAGAGTGCATATAAAATACTTTTATACCGTTTTCAGCCTGGATTTAAACATTGTCAGAGTTGAGGCCTGTCTCACATATTCTGGAAAACACCTTTAACAACTTCCCGTCCATTTATATCTGAGCAACAAAATAACAGTTGGTGTATTCATCTTTTAATCAGATGTCCAAAATGTGTCTCTCTTGTCTAACATTGAATTAATTTGCCGGTATCTCAAAACTGAAGGACCATTTAACAAATCCTCTTTTTATTCTAAGTGGCTCCTTAATGCATCGGTCCCTACTTGGTGCAGCTATTTTCAATTAATCCTTCTGCATTATGCATGATTACATTAAACAATCCAATAAATTGATATGGAGTCTGGCTATGGAAGGACTCTGTTAATGGATATAAAATGGAGTAACACCACTCCGGGATGATTCATTATTTCACTTATTGTTCCAAAAAGTAACGTGCCTGGTCTGGGTGACACTTTTTACAATTATTTTATTATTTATTATTTAAGTTGGCCATTTCACGACACATCTCCTCCTTAATGTTTGTGTCCATTGTGACTGAAGAGTGGAGCGCTGGAACAGCATGCCATCGAACCCGATGACTTCTATTCAAATTCTCCAAATAAATCAAGTCAAGCAGTAGCTGTGCCAGAGTATAGACTTGCATTAAGGGAAATTAAACAGCCGGGTGACTGATAATTTTAATACATTTTCTCCCCAAAATCATATCAGTACTTGTCCTTTAGCTCCCATATAAAACAAAGTTCAAGGACTGCATTTTTTCACCTACGTAACATTTCAAAAATCTCTGGTTCACGCGTTTGTTACTTCCAGACTAGATTATGCAACTCCTTATTATCAGGCTGCTCTAATAAGTCTCTTAAATCCCTCCAGTTGATCCAGAATGCTGCAGCTCGTGTACTCACAAAAACTAAGAAAAGAGATCACATGACTCCTGTATTAGCTGCTCTGCATTGGCTCCCTGTAAAATCAAGAATCACATTTAAAATTCTTCTCCTCACTGCTATAGGCTTATAGGCTTATGGTCTGGCCTCCTGCCTCCTGCCATGGCCCTGCTGATGCCCCTTCCTCTCCTCCTCCTTCTGTTTCATGGATTGTGGCGGTCTGGATCGTGGTCCATGCCTACTACTTATTATTCTGAATTTCTGTCATATTCATTGAATGTGTTTATGTAACTTTGTAACTCTGTTCATTCTGTACACATGACATCTATTGCTTCTATCCATCTGGGGAGAGGGATCCTCCTCTGTTGCTCTCCTGAAGGGTTCTTCCCCTTTTTCCCTGTGAAAGGTTATTTTCCTGATCCGATGTGAGATCAAAGATCAGGGATGTCGTATGTGTACAGATTGTAAAGCCCTCTGAGGCAAATTTGTAATTTGTGATTTTGGGCTCTACAAAATATACTGAATTGAGGGCACAGCAAGGTGGCTGCAGGATGGGAAGATGCAACATAGAGCACTGTAGCAAGATCTTAACTGAGGACAGCATGGTGAATCCCAGTGATGAGGGGTTTTCATATTTCACCACTGTATTACAAGATAATCCAAACCTGTAATAACGTTTACATAGTGAGGATATGTTTGTCAAACTTGGCGCGCAGAAAAAAACTTGCACATGATGTTCTCAATTTCATTTCAGTTTCAAGAAATATTTTGAATAGTTTTTGCTTTTTCAGTTGAGCTGAGAAGATCAAAACCACTCTTATGTCTTTGTGTTAAATATGAAACTGCAGCCAGGAGATGCTTAGCTTAGCATTGCATGAATTATATACTATAATAATACCCAGGTTTTCTCGGTGTTCACTGGCTTCCTCCTATTATCCCATTATTTAGTGCGTTGCTATACTTTTCCAAAAGAATCCTTGGTTGATGATCAAATACCTGCTAAACTAACCACACTTCCTACAGTTTCAGATGTACGTTGTGTTTAGTGCTAAATGCTCAGCGCCAGCATGTTTATCATAGAGATGCAAAGCCCCTCCCCTTTCACTGGACCAGCATGGGACCTAACTTTGTTTAAATTATATTATGAAATAACTTCCTGGGTATCATCAAATGTATTTATTATAGTCTATGTCCAATTGGGAAATATCACATTATACATATTTTCTTGAGAAAGTATTCTCATGATGTCAACAGAAAGATGCAGAGAAGGATAATGAAATAAAGAGGGTGCATGCCAACGACTGTGTGGAGAATTGATTAACGCAAAGTGTCTCTTCCAGGCCGTCATCAAGAACACTCCTGCTGTCTCTTCTCTCATTATACTCCCCCTGTCTCTCTGTCTCCACCGTCTCCCTCCCGGTTCTTCCACTCTCCTCCTCTCAGATTGTCAACTTCTTCCATTGTTGCACACGGGCTATTAGGGCCTCATAACTGTCAAGAAACCTGTGGCTTGCCTGGAGCCTTATATACTGCTGTGGCCCTCGTGGTGAATCTAACTCATTTCCTGCTGCTTTGAAGATATGCTGAGACATAAATACCGAGGCAAGTCAGTCAGATGATGCATACATAGAAAAGTGTATTGCAAGGGAGACTCTTAGTAGAAATTTAAAAAATCGCATCTTTTAGACTAAAAAAAAAAAAAGAACCTCAAAATACACAAAAAGCAAAGCACACAAATCATTTGAATTCATCTTGCAATGATTTAATTGGTTACTAAGTGTCTGGATACATCAAGTGTACACGATCAGTTGATATAAAGATATATTGCCCAGGACACTGTACAGTCTAAATACATATTATCTCTAATCTGAAATAACAATAACAATGTAAATATGCTGTTATGTAAAGGTGAGTCACATTTTCTGACTCACCTTTAAATAACAAATAATAGGTTCAATGCAGAAAACTACTTTGTGGGTACATTTTATTTTTACCTTTCATTCACCACTCTTATACCTCTTATGCTTAGCTAAACCCCCATAGATCATTATTCTTTCTCCTGCTTTATTATTCAATTAGCCAACTGAACTGTGGTTTGAATCATCAATCAGTGAGCCTAATTAATCCCTCTCATTTATCTCATCCAATCACTAACCTGTGCTCTCTTTATAGCTACAGTAAGCTGCTCTTTTTGCCTGCAGCCATAAATGTCTGTCCTATATAAATATTATAAGGGTATAGAGCACCCACATTTTAATGGCAATGGTTGAAAAATCCTGAAAATGTGATTTAAAAAAAGATTTAAAAAATATATATATATTTAAAAACTTTTATAGCAGATAACACATCACCGCATCATATCAAAAGCTGAGTTATCTAAAATAGATAGAATTTTAAAAAGCCATCGCACAGTGTCCAACATTTTACACAATTAAGAACTATAAATTCCTTATAAACCCTGTATGTTTTTCTTAATGTCATGCAGTTAGAAGCATTGACCTACTCTCCCTGAAATGTACCACTTCTACTCACCTTGTGGGGATCGATGCCAGATGGGTTTTGTCCTTTGACAATTCCAATAAAGTTGAGTTCAAAATGAAGCCAACGCCTTCAAAAATGTTAACCAAAAAGGAGAAAGACAGCATCACTTTGTGTGACATCACTTTGAATGTAAAGTAAAAAGAAAAGTATGGACAAAGACATGGAAGGGGAAGTTCAGTTTCAATTGATATCACAGCACAGTTTCAGTAAAGACCACTTAATCATAAGCTGTAAAATACAAACAACAGAATGTGGGAAATTGTTATTTACAGGGAAAGGAACCAATTATCAGAATCACCTCAAATACAGATACTGGGACGACGGCTAAAATAATACCAGAATTGCAGTGAACATATTTGCTATTTGTGTTTAATGCAAAAAAAATATTGAAGAATTCAAGTAATGAGTAATGAATTCAACTTGACTTATCATGCTCTTAGCGGCCAGATTGTCGATTGTACAGGCAATTAATCAAGCATGCCAACCGGCCTAAAACTGAACATCAAACGACAATCATCTGGCACAAAATTCTACACTATCCTGAGAATTCAGGCCAATTCCAGTTTGAAATCTGTCTTATTTCGTACACTGGAAATAATGTGAAAGATTCACGACTGCTGATTCCACTGAGAGTTAACACCCACATCAAAAATGGTTTCAGCGTTCATTTAATTGTTTTGGTCTGTTGGTTCACTCCCAACAGCCCGCCCTCATGTGAGACTACAGAAGCCATTTCCAGCCTAAAGCCTGAGACAAGCTGCTTGTAACCTACCTGCCCCATGTGAAATAACATGAGATTTAAACATCTAGCAAACCAGAGACCCAGATATGTTTTCTCAAGAGAAGCTCAGAAGCAAATCACAGCACATATTGTTCAGGTTGATGGAAGCTGAAGCTTTATTGTGTTGTGCCTGTGATAAGAGTCATAAGACAACAGTGTGCAAAGGTGTTTGTGGCCCCTTCAGTTAGCCCTAAAGTCAGAGAAATTAATGAAAGTGTTGCAGTTGAATGAGCCGAGTCTGGCTTTTAGTGATTCTCTGGAGCAAACAGCTCAGTTTTGCACCAGTATTAAAGCTCGGCACGAGGTTCGTGAGCTGGTCAACCGTGACAGCCCTGTCCGTTTGTTTCCATCACTTCGGCAGCGTTTGCAGCTTTATTAAGAAATCGTATCAATTGCATCAGTGCACCATTTGGAATAACAGACTGTGGCCCGCAGTTGAGAAAAAGCAGGAAGCGTCTCTCTTTAACCTGGCTGTATATTCCCAGTGTTTACGAGAGATCAGCTGACAACGTCGTTAACATGTACACAGCGATGGTTTCATTTAAAACAAATATATTTTCTGTCTTCATCGGTGATCTTTCAGTGATCTATCCATCTATATTTAATAGCTTTTCATAGTCTGTCTGTGTATGTTTAGTTGATCATCCATCTGGCATGACACGCCATGTCTCACACATTTATGGGTAGATTTATTGTCATGCATATGAAAGAGCATGTCCACATGACTACTAGACGTCTGGGTATGGAGAAGCATCAGAGCAAGAAGTCACATAAAGATTCTTTTTTACGATATATATGTTTACAGTTTAGAGCGTACGTGTTTGAGGAAGTTATATTGCATTATGGTCTTTAAATTTAGCATAGCACTTTAAAAAAAAGTTTAAACCTTTATTGTACCAAGTATATTGACTGACCAACGGGGCCCTGGGGTGACCAATATATAATCAGTGTATCCTCGTGACCATGTAGACCTTTGTGCCAAATCGAAGGATGGACTAGAAATTTGTACTGGAGTATAGTATTCATAGTATAGTTTGCCAAAAAAAATCATAGGATAGTTTAAAAAAGAATCGAGCCATAGTGTAGTTTGCCAAAAAAAATCATAGGATAGATTAAAAAAGAAGCAGCAATAAAAATCATAAAAGAAGGCGTAAAAAAAGTTATAGTACGAATCTGGCAAAGAAAAAGCCACAATATGCTTTTAAAATGATCAAAGAATGTCATTAAAAGTCATAGGATAGTGTGCAATAAAAAAATCATAGTATTGTATAACATGTGTTGGTCCAATATGTCGCTGTTTGTGTCGAGAACCTCAGTTTCAAGAGTTACAGATCAAATGTTCTGTGACCCGAAGCCTGATTAATTTGTTTTATTGGTATCTACATTAATTTTGGTCACTGGGGTCACTGCTGCGTGTGGTTACATGTGTTACCACAACCCCGTCTTCTTCAAGACAGTCTGTCTTTGGTGCAACAGCCACAAATAACTGACAAATAATGACTTCTCAGGGAGTAGTGAGACATGAACAGAAATGAACACACTCAAAGCTGTTCAGTTGAGATATTGTTCTGCATCATTAAGCAGTGAGCAGGTTCTCTGTGTTGTCAGTGGTTAAATGCTTTGCTTTTCATAAGGTGTTCCACAATTTCCCCCCCATTTTGCGCATTAGAAAATAGAAGAACACAAAGAAAACCGTTAATGTCTTGACATCGTGGTTCCATTTTTGTGTAAATCTAACACAGTTTCATGGGAATGTAATCTGTATTGGATTATACGTTCCCCACCCTGCCCTTTATTCAACGTAAAAGATGCAAACAAGCACAACCGCTGATCTCGCTGAGGGATTGTCCACATAGTTTAGCAACAGTAACTATGCACAGGTTTGTCAAGCTTTCCTAATGTGGCATGACAGGGTCTCTATTATTAGACACTAACTTTGAAGTCTCGTGTCCTTTTTATTCTCTCTGCATGAACAGAAACACTTTCTACATCAAGGAGTAAGCTAGCGTTACTTTCAAAGCCGAAGATCGGGGGCCGACTAATCAGTGTAGGGTAATGTCCTGCCCTCCAACGGAAGTTTACAACTCATCGTCCGAGATGACTTTTACATTTGCCGAACTCATCGGTTGACTAATCTTTTCTCTTATATAAGCGATACATTATTTTTGAAAATACGCACAATAAAGCAGAAATCGACCGTGGTCTTAAGAATGATGTCCTCTTCTAAACAGGGTTACGTAAGAATACTTTTTTTTATTTATAACACTGTGCTATAATGGTGGGACAAACTAGCCCAAGAACACTGACTGCTCCTTATTCATATCGGGGTCAATCTTTGAAAGGTGATGGTACCTCTTTGCAAAGGTCATCTTCAGCCTCAATCATTTAGCATGATCTCATGGACAGTGTGTAGCACTCAAGTGCATGTTTAAGACCTTTGGACGTGGTTCTTGTTAGAAATCCAATACGCTGATCTGGAGACAGGATTTATACGGCCAACTCAAGGAGCTAAAAAAAAATTTATCGTAAATGTGCTGTGCAAGAATGGAAAACAGCCCTATCCAGCAGGGGCAAGGCTTGAAGTGGGGCCATGAATACGTCTCTTAAAGTAATGGTATCCATTATAGAATGAATGAAGACACAAACATACACTTTGCTTGATGTGTAACGTTTCAATTCATCGACACACAATGTCACCGCAGCCGTCCACATAAGCATATTAATAAAAGTGGTAATGTTAATAATGAAAGTGAATTAAATGGGCCCTAGGGATTTTTGTTTGATTGCGTGTAATGAATTCTGTGGCATCGGGGCTATTGTTCTGCTTAATGAAAAGAGAAATGACTGTGGATCGGCAGAAGCACAGTATAGATTAATAGATCACACAGAACTGAACTCAATTTTGAAAGTCGTAATGAGCTGTCTTTTTTTTTCATTCAGAAGTTTGTGTGCGTGTGTGTGTGCGTGTGTGCGTGTGTGTGTGCGTGTGTGAGGTTTTACTTTTGCATGCAGCTGGAGTCGCGGTGGGTGGACAGAGATGGGCTGACGAAAAAAAAGACAAATCTGGAGGTCAAGATCATTTAATGAGCACTATCGATGCAATAATTAGAACAGCAGCAGGCTAATGAAGTAATTAATCGCTGAATGTATTTTCACTTTGCCATTTAGAAGACATCTGTTAAGTTACTTACCTAGTGGTAGGGCCATTATCACAAACGATTTGTTAAAACCCAGAAAAGAGTAAACTTGAATTGTTTGTTAGATGTTTAATTTCAATTGTGAGAATTCAGTGAGAAACTACATTCACATGTGTGATTGTTTTATTTTTATTAAGCACTTAATAATTTAACAATTTGTGTCATAACTATATTTTTTCTATAATTAGTTTGAGTAAAAGAGTTAAAAGTGCAGGAGTTACGACATCCGGAGGGAACTCGCTGCTCCTCCTCGACGAGAGACAAGAGCCCGAGGTTGTTCTGGCATCTGATCAGAATGTCCCATCCTTTAGAACCTTTAGAGGTTCTCCTGGCATGTCCAACTGGTAGGAGGCCGCGGGTTAAACCAAGAACCAGGGAACAGCCTCGGGGTTCCTCAGCAAAAGCTGAAAAACCTTGCTGGGGAGAGTGTCTTCTAGAAAACCCTCCTAGGCCTGTTGTAATGGCGAAATGGATGGGTGGGTGGACAGGAGTTAAATGTGGAGATAATTGATATATAATAATTATAGTCTTTAGAAAATCATTATTTAGTAACCTTACCTTCACCACGTTCATACATTTTGAAATAACTGAAAGAGGTTGGCAGTGAACATTGAGCAGTTCAGTATAATGTGACAGTCGAACACCACAAAAGGTTCTGATTGGAAAGTTATGTGTCACCTTCATACATTTATTTTTTGCACCTGTTCGCACAACATTGTTATATTAGAATAATACACTAATAGTATATTACAATTACCAACGTTACGAAGTTGCTCTAGTAAACAAGTTAGCAAATGTCTTCTTTACATTTCCAACAGCCGAGTTTTAACGCTAAAAAAAAAGATGTCCGAAAACAATGCAACGTTGTTTTTTGTCACTTAAGCTACAGATGTAATGTCATGTCGCTCAGTTACACGACTCAGTGGCAGCGCCGTGTGACATGACGTCATGTTAGTTGAAAGTGTGTCTCGTACAAGCGCTAAATGGAGAGCCACTGCCCGAAGGTCGGTATTTGACTCCCCGGGGGGGGGGGAAGGTCCCTGAGAGCTGTTGGACTCAACCAAAACCGTGAAGTTGTGGGCCGTGAGACCAAAACAAGGAGCTGAAAGACACCAAAACATTGGCTGATAATTATCTGTGGGTTTATCATTACGAATGACCCCTATCGCATCGCAAAAACTCATTTGATCAGTTGTTAGGATAAAAAAACATTTAGATTACTGCAGCTTTAAATGAATTAAATATTCAGTGTCCATTGGAGAATGGAGAAACTCATTTGCCACCAAATCAGCTCATACAGACAACACACAATAGACATACAAGTTTCCAGTACACAACAAATAGAAAACACAGTAATATGGACCAAATAATAATAATCGCCCCAAAACACAATTTCATATCCTGCATGCTGTAATTTATGGGCTCTATGGTTTGTTTCCTCTATTTGTCCTCGGCTGCATGCAACTGCCTCCAGGACCCTGGTCAATAAAGTGGTTTGTGGAGGATGATCAAGTCCCAGGTTGTATGGCTGCGGTATGGAGTCCCTCCAACTCCTAAAACCGCAGGCTTCTTTAGCATAAGCGCTGCGTAAAATGAGAAGTCACCTCCGACAAGGCCACTGGGCTAAGTACATCATAATAATAATGCAATTTATCCCTATCACATTCTAGGCATGGTTTATAAAACCACATATCTTCCCCTGCTGAAAAATAAATAGGTCAGGAGAGACTATCAATTCATTCTGGAGGTTGTCTTCTCACCTCAATCCAACACATATCCAACATTTACATTAGGTCATAAAACACATACAAATAAAATAGTTTTTCTCATGTAAACGTGGCATTTTCTTGTTCTAGCTTATGAAAAAGATTAATGGTTTTGATGATGTAAGGATTTTGATAAAATCATAAAAGATGATACAGTCCATACAGTCCATTAGTGGTGATTTTAGAACAGCAGTTATCTTCTCTGGTAACTCAAAGTTAATCCACACCTCCCAGCCAATCAGAATAGAGAATTCTCAGTGACCAGGGTAGAAAACAACATGGTGCATTTACAGATCTGAAGCATTGTTTACATATATATATATATATATATATATATATATATATATACATATATATATATATATATATGTGCATAAATGTATTGTGACTTCAAATATAAAACACTTCCTTTTCTCTGTGGAAAAGGCGTTAAGAGGGAGGTTGCTTCACACCGCGTTGGTGTCCAGTGGCTTTTACAGCCGAGTAAACCCATGTTTTTTCAAACCACATGGCCCCTTACAGGTTTATATACGTTAATTAAAAAGGGGCCAAAAGCTTGCCACTGCCAGTAAAAAGGAACGTCACCCAGATGGGAGTATGTGGAGGCTTTGCGCTCTCATTATACAACAAGCCTTTAGTTGCTGAGCCGTGATCTTAATTGTACCCCACAATGTCAAAAAGCCACAAAATAGCTCCACGCGTGTCTCTTGCTCAGTCAGATTTTTTTGCTTTGCTACCCATCAAACCAGCTTGCAAACTCGATCTCAAGTTAATTAATGAAGGAATGGTACATAGTTCCTTCTCATTTTTCATTTGCAGCACTTTGTTACAGCAATTAGTAACTCTCACATCCAGAACATTACTATAGCGGCTGCTCTCTTCCATTCTGACAGCCGAATTGGAACTCACACCTCAAAGCTGTGAAAAAGAGACTTCAAATACGTTGTACTGTATACAACACATGCAGATGTGGGAGTTGCTCTAAGGCTTTGGACATATCACACATTGAGCATTTTATCTCATTCAAACCGGGTGCTGTTTTGGTTTTATTTATTAAGTGTTGTGTGTTTTCAGAAATGACGAGTGTTTAGCTGTTGCGGGGCTTTTTGCATTGATCTCTCTCAAGACATCTCTGGGTGGGTGTAAACTGTGCTCAGTGAGGGAGCATTGCTCCTTTGTGTTTACCCGGATCTGTAACCAAATGGACAATTAGCAGGTTTTGGGCAGTAGATTAGTGGGGGGTTTTCACAGGGGATTACTCTTGCGGATTTTTTTCTTTTTTTTAATGCAAATTGGCAGCTATTTGAGTGAAAGGGAAGGGCCTGTTCTTGTGAGCTTTTTGGATAATCCGCCGGGAAATCTTGAATGGAAGCCAGGGAACAAATTGAGCCATACGTCATTTTTTTTTGCCTTTCTTCCATTCGCCAATGCGAGTTTTCATTCTAGTGTTCGTATTTCACTTTCATCTTGAAACAATTTGTGCTTTACGCGTCTCAAAATTCACGTTTTCCTCCATTGTTTCTTGTTTATGTTTCTGACGACGCACACGGATGACGACGAGTACTTTATGAAATGCAAGAAAGTAAATGAATATGTGTATTAACACTAACTGCACTTTGATTTTCTCAAGATTTCTCGGCCCACCAGGGTTTGGCTGAGATGTTTTCTGCGAGATCAGTAACAGTTTCATCCGACTCCTACATACATGCCGTGGTTGCTGAGAATGACTCAAAAGAAAGAAAGAAATAAGTACCCGTTGGAGCAAGTGTCAACCGTCGTTGTGCATGTGGGAAGCTCAGAGGCACAGCGTCCATTCTCTCGCTCGGCCCATCTCTGTTTAATGATCTCACTCACGTTTCTTGATGAGTCATGCAGAAAGGTTTTGTGCAAATTGTCTTGTGTTCACTTTAGTTTTGCAGTCAGCTGAAGATCTGTTTCCATTCACTGAGCAGCCTGAGGAGAAAAGGTAATAGAAAAGTGCTCACCCCATCATGAGCCAGACCATTACAACTGGTATCATTGCTATTACTACTGTAGTACTATATCAATCTATACGATTGACTATTAAAAAAACATGCTTGAGAGTTGTTTAAAAAGCAGACGGAGGTGTTAGGAAACAACAGCTAATCGAATGATGACAATGACACAGGCATGAACCCTTTGTAAGATGGAACAACCACAACATATCAGTACTCACCACTCTCCACATTGTGTAAAAGTCCCTTTTATATAACAGGAAATGAGAGGAGAAAGCCACCCTGAAAATAAATTACATTTGAACTGAACAAATCAGTAAAATGTTCACAGGAAAAGGATTTTATTTGGTTCCCCCAATATCTGCCCTCGCAGAGCAATTTTCCCTTGGAACTGCTAAATCATGATTCAACTTTTCATGGATATGCTCAGGCATTGACAGCGCTCTGTTTTGGTTAGGAAAAGAGCGTGGTGTTGGAAGTCACTGTCGACTTTTCTCTGTATTATGCAAACACAACCGAACATGTTTACTTTAGATATGAAGCCAAAACCAGAATCTTTTCCTCCTCCTCATGGTATTTTTTGTTTACCACAAAAGGATGCGCTAAAGTTATGCCCTTTCTATGCCCAGCATCCATCCCGACCACCAGGCAAAGACTTGCGTGCCAAATCTTAGCCTGGGACACAAATCAGGCTCGGATTGGGCGACATTTGAAAAACCAGCAAGGATTAAGCTAGATTTTGGAATTATCCAAACCAAAAACCCAGCCCAGTGTTGCCAACTCTTTCCCAATGAAAGTTGCTGACAGCACGAGTTCCAAAAGTCTCAAAGTCTAGCGAGCAAGTCTGCAACACTGCTGACTACTACACTGGCAGAGTACACACAGGGTAGCAGGTAGCCCATGCAATAATATCATTCAGGCCGAACAAAATGATTGGACAGGCTTATTACGGAGGTTTTTTTTTGCCAGAGCATTTTATTTCTATTTTGCTGTCGGGATGTAAAGAGAATATCAACAAATGTAACAAGAAGGTTTCTAAAGTTATTATGTTTTATTTTGAAACATACAGGGTACATAAACGTAATTTCTGGAAGACCGAGTTGGAAGGAGAAGAGGTCGTTGAGAATACATGGCCAGGATCTGAAACCCTGTATTGGCCACAAGGATGCCTTACCACATATCCCTTAGGTCCATAAATGGATAAATCAAACAACTGCAACAAAGGATTGTGGCTGTGGTTCACCTCTCACTGATGAAAGGGCGGAAGCAAAATATTGTATTATTAAAGAAGATGAACATGTAAAGGGTTTTTCAGTGCAGGCTTTTCACTAATTTCCTAATTGGCCCTTGGCAATGAAGGATAAAGGCTGCCGTCTGGTTTATTTCAAGAGCAGAAAGCCTTACAGCATTCTTGAGAAATTCTGCACGGCAACACATATTGTCCACTGCTTAATAGCATGTTAAGGCTGCCAGGCCCCATGGTATCATTTGCTCCCGGTAGATGCACCAAAATATAACAACGTGTTAGCGTTTCATGGATGTGGAAACGATAAATGCAATGCTGTCAACAGAGTTTGAGTTTGAGGTTGGAAGGATACGCTATTCCTTTCAACATTCCTCGCTTGTAATATGCTAAACCGTGAGCAGGCTTTTTCCTTACATCATGACTCTCCATTCTGAGATGTTGCCCGCTAGCAGTGTGAGTGATAGCCAGCAGTAAACAAGTCACATCTCCAGCCAGATAATAGTCCTCCCAGCTGTGTGCATCTCACAGCTTTCGGGGGGGAAACGGCTCCATTTCTTGCTGTGCCAGTTGTGCTTCTCTGCCAGCACTTTGCAGCTCAAACCCTCCACAGAACCCCGACATTACTCCTTTCCCAAACACATCATTTACCCCCGGACGCCCCTGTCCCACCAAAGCCCAGTAAGTCATTTACTCTGCTTACCCACCAGATGCACATGACTGCACATACATGCAGCTTGGCACAAATTATGCAAAATATAGCTTTCACAAAAAATAAAATAAAAAGTTAGAAATGCCGTGTTCTAGTGCTCACACACACACACACACTCTACTACTCCCAAGACTAATGTCTAATGCTCCACCATTGCTTTCCCTTTTCAAGATGCATGAGCTCAGGGCGTAAGTGCCTTTTTGAAAAAATAACAGTGAAATGAAAGAGACAAAGCAAGTACGAGGAAGGAAGAGGCGTGCTGTGCCATCACTCGTTCTGTTGGGGGAGCCATACGTGTGTTTACATCTGCGCTCTGCTCAACCAGTTGCCCCTCAGACGACCATTCTTTGGAAAACTGCCATCCCGATTGCTTGGCTTTTCATTTATTTGTCTGGCCTGAGCTTAATCACCCATCCTCCTCATGTTTATGCTTGTTGCTGACGAACTGATCTCACAAAACCCTCAAACATGCTGTATGAGCCCATTGGGCCATTAACAGCAGTGTTGGGTGTCCATGAATACGTAGAAGAAAGCAGGGATGACTGATTCAAAAGACACCGGTGGTATTTCGAGTCAAAAGTATGATTGACCAGTCACTGCTGTTTATCAGTAATAACCGTGCACCAGTGATTACAAGTATTTGCTCTCAAATGTAAGGGGTTCAGGTGCATCTGTGTCATCCTTACCCCTTGCTCATATTAAATCCCTGACATTTACGGAAGGCCATTTTCTCCCTTGCAATTGTTGACAGGAAGCATCTGATAAAGCTGTGTACACATAGTGGGATGGGAGAAAGCATTGTTTAGAGTGGGTTTTATTGGAGGCCCACATTGTTCCTCAGGTTTAATAAACCATCTGAAGTGTATCAGTCACAAGGTCGTACAACCCACTGGGCAAAAGCGTGCGACTGTTTAATCAAATGACCAAACAACAAACCTGGGGACAGGCAATATTCCAGCACAGGAAATCTGGTAAGTTTAAGCTGCTGTGGGCTCTTTATGAGGGTTACCAGAAGCTAAAGAAGTGTGAATAAATGTGGTACCAACAGGGGATTCCTTCAATTTTGTAGTAGTGACCTCCACCAGGTCAAAGAAGCTCTGCTGTCTGAATCAGAGGAACCAGCGGAGGAATAAAGAGTGAACACATCCCTGTACATCTTTAGCTCCTTTATTTTCTTTTTGACCTTCCCTTTTTAATTAACCCTGGCATAAAAAGAAGCAGGTGGAAACATCTCAAAAACTATTGGAAGATAATGTCTTTTTTTTAAGTTGCAATGAGAGAAAAGCTAAGGCATCACTTCTAATTTTCACAAATAAACTTAGGTATTTCTCCTTTTCAGTTTTAATTACTGTACTTACTTTAGAAGTGTTGCTAATCCTTTCTTAACCTTTTTACAGAGGCAAGCTAGCTAATCGCCTGCTGCTTCTAAGAAAAGTATCAATCCTTTTAATCTGAATTAATCCCAACACCTCAAACTGTTTCTTGAACTAAATTAGCGTTCTTTTGGACCGCTTGAGAGAGCCTGAAACAAAAATAGTGAAATGTTTAAAGTCTTTCAAGATAAACTGGAAGTGAAGGGATTCTTGCACACAGTTGATCGGCGCAGAGTCAGCAATATTTCAAAGTCCATGATTTACTGCGTAGTCGCAGCTCTCGAGACCAAAAAAATATATATATTTCCTCCTTCAAACACACCCTGCAGCATAAAAAGTGATCGTCTTTCATTTTTTCCTGTTAATCCGAACCAGACTAAATACAAATTGAACCAAAAGTCTCGATTTCACTCAAATTCAAAAGATCTTGGCATTAAGTGTTCTCTTCTCCTTTTGTAGTCAGAGTAGTATTGACTAATCACGTTCGATAGGCTTCGGTTGAATTCACCTAGAACTCCAACAGTGATGACGTCAAGTGCCGGTGGCGAGGACACGCCTTTTGCACCAACCGATGCTGATTCCGCTTCTGTGAAACTTTTAGCCAATCGCACGCTGTAAAGCTAAACCAATGAGAGGCGAATATGGCCGATGAACTGAAGTTTATAAAAAACGAATGTTAGTTGCAGCTCGGGGTTCGTAATTTACCGGAAGACAGTTCTGCTTGCAGTCTGTGACCCTTTGTGAATTATACACCCTCAGCTGAGAAACATGCTCTGTATCACAACTTATTAGTTTTGAATAAACAACTTTTCATTATAACTTTTCGTCTTCAGACGCTCTTCGAGTCTACCCAAAGGTTTTTGAACACAACAGCTGTTGACAGGTCACGCTTGCTCATGCGTGAAGGTCAAGATTCTTGGCGACTCGCCACATCCTACCTCTGTGAGTTTGGCTTTTCTGCTGTTGTGTCTCTCAAAACAAAAAACAGATCTAGCTCAACATTGAACATGAATTGAGCTTTAAATTGAGTTTTTAAAAGATGTGTAGTGATACAACTTGAAAATTCAGCATGGACCATGTTGTTACCATTTTGTTGGGGCGGTGGGGCATGAACATTCTTCTTCCTCCAAAATGGGGCGTGACAGACAAAGTCACCACTGATTTAACCTTTCCGCTGGTGCCATCATCAGGTCAACATTATAATTCTCAATATTTTTGGTTTATGAACAAATACCAAATAACTCTTGACATTCCCATAAAATTCAGCTGTACTTTGTTTTTAGTGATAATTAGCTAATGTTAGCATTTGTCATTGTTAGCATGCTAACGTTAGCATTTTGCTTAAAGGACATTTAGCAGCCTCACTGAGCTGCTTGCATTGACGTAGTCTTGTAGCTCTTTTATAGTTTGGTTTGTTTGTTTGTTTTTTTCTTGTCATGTATGCCATTTTTATAAGGGTTGGTAACAGTTTTTTTTTCATTGTGCTGATACGGGCATTAGATGAGGAATGTGTTGTTTTAAAGGGATAAAAAAAGAGCCATGGGTTGGATCTGGAAGATTAGGTGTGCAGACTAAGAGATGTGTGCAACTGGCGTCAGTACAAGAGTCAGTACAAAGACGCATGAAAAAGAATACAAACCAACAAAAAAAAAAAGGCACAATGCAGAATGATACTTCAAAGCTTTTGTGGGTTCTAGTGTAGGAGGTGCTGTCAAAAGGGTTCACCAGAGCCATCTTTAAATAGAAGATAATGAAGCATTTTGTGTTACAATTGAGACCAAGCAGCATCTTTTTCGCAGCCTCATGTGGTGAACGAGAGGGAAACAGAATGCTTTATATTCCCTTGAACAACATTTGCATATTAAAGCGCCCCATGTTTTGATATCATTACGGTGTCTGAAGTGGGCAAATGTGGTGGGATTATGTGATAAACAAATCATGGGGACTTTAAAATCTGATGTCAGGTATTCCAGATTTCTCTTTGGTCTTAAGGGCTGGTAGCAATGTGAATTTGCATCACAATAAACAAACCTCAAACAAAATTACTCATTAGAATTCCAGTGGCAAGAGCCAATTAAGTGGGAGATCATACAAGCATACACACTTTAAACTCCTGATAAAAAAGCACAGCTTCTTGCTGTATTCATAGGGCATTACTTAACCAGTGAAATCAATCTGGTAGAATTGACTATAATCGTTACTGGGGATAAAAAGTGTTAGTGGTGGGGATACTGAATGTTCAGCTAGTGTGACATGCATCCTATGTCAGGACATTAGATGCCTAGAATATAGCATACATGCAATATATACTGTATTTACAGGTTTGCTTGCGATTTTTAATTGAAACACCCTATTGTTATTTTGGATTTGGAAAAACATATCCATGTTTAGCTGAATTATTTCTTCATCAAATCCAGAGTGCCAGAGAAGAGCCAAAACCCATAACAATCTGTCCCAGTTCAAGTTCTCGTAGTAACTAAAGAGTGATGTTGTTATTTGGAGAACATATTAAGGTTATTATAATAACTTTATTAATATAGCACTTTTTAAAAACAGAGTTTACAAAGTGCTTAGATGGGCAAAGCAAAAGCAAGATACAAGGGTATATAACAACAGAAAGCCAAACACTGAAGCCAAATAAGCAAGAAACAACTAAGGTCAAACACAGATACAATAGCACAATAGATGAAACAATAAAAATCCAATTCAAGCAATAGAAACATTAAAAATAATAAAAACAGTAGAAAGATGGCAATAGACAGTCTGTACAAATGGGTTTTAAGAAGGGATTTGAAAGAGATTACTGATTCTGCAATCCTCCTGAGGCAGGTCGATCCAAAGCAGAGGGGCCCTGATGGAAAAAGCACGGTCACCCCTAGTTTTGAGCCTCGACTTTGGAACAATCAAGAGGACCCCACCTCAGGATCTAAGGCTGCGAGCTGACACATATGAGGTCAACAGTTGTGTTGTTCTGCTATCAAGAGGGAGTCAATGGAGAAAAGCCAGAATAACATCCAACAGTTGATCTCACTTAAGACTTTCTAAAACAGCAGCTAGTTTTCTTGCTACATCAGGTCCCATGGAAAGGTTTATCTGTGTGTCATCTGCATAGTAATATATAATGTAAATGATTAACGCTCGCAAATAGATCTTGGACTTTGGTTGGACAGGTGGGTCCAACATTGTTATTTCACACAGGACAAGAACGCAGGTCTCCTCGGTGATAATCCAATGTTGAGGTATTTTAAGTAATGTTGGTGACGTAAGAAGTTACGTAACAAACGTACGATTATTTCAAGCCTTTCTTTCCTAAACCTAACTAAGCAGTTTTGAAGCCTAAACCTAATGATGTAGTTGTGTTGCCTAAACATAAATTGCTTCAACCACCACATAATGCGCTGGCAAGAGGTCATTTCACAGCGAGATCTCACTGGTTTATCATCACCCCTCAAATGTATCATCAATTACTGAACCAAGTCTATTCAAACAACACATGTTCAAGTCTTTATGGACTGTATGTTCATTCCAACAAGTCTTCTAAAAAACAACAAAGAAATAGTGATTGATCGTGCCCTCTCACACCACCACGACAATCATTGATTATTATTATTTCCACGGTTAGGGGACCTCTCTTTATTACATCTGGTATTGTGCCTTTCACTTACAGTTGGCTTTGAATAAAAGTGAAGACAGCATTATAATTAAATCCAGGAGTTGCTTGTTAATTACCAGCTGAACTCTTTAAGTAGTCAAACCTGGCCTGGGAGTCTGCTGAGACTGCTTGCTGATATACGCACCTTGTCACACCTGCAGTATTCACCCTCAGGTACGTGTAACTAGACCCATGCAGTAATTATCAATCATGTATCTCTTTCTCAACAGAAGTTTGATTCATGAGGCTCACAGCTTTGTTACATCGTGAACTTGGCTGAGGAATTTGGCAAAGCCTCCTTTTGGATGTGGGCCAATCACAGTGGAAATTGAACAGTTATTGATAAACATCATGCCTATTGTGGCAATCAGAGGGGATTAATTTCCATCCGCCAGCTTCAGTGTGTGTACAATCCTTTGTGTTAGAATCCTTGATTCGTACCTTGTGAACCACAATAACAAAGAGGGCCTTGAGTGGTGTTTTTAACCGAGCCCATTAATTCCTCGTTCATTCCTTCATTGTCTATAAACATTAATTAAGGCTGTGAGCTATTGTGTACAATTACTCAAAATAGCCCTTTTTATCCTTGGTAGCTTCCCGCAGCCAGACCTCATTGTTTCAGATCAGAAGCTGCCAATGAGACCAGTGACGAAAAGGGACAATGTTAAAGTTACTGTAAGGAACGTTTTACTGGTTATAAAACAATTGAATATCGATGGTTCTACTTGACCTACATAAGTAAACAAGACCATGTGTGCCTCCCCTATGGAGGGGCATGGGAGAACCAGGACTGTGCAGTGCAGACTGTCTTCTCGTAGCAGGTTTAAATATATATATATATATATATATATATATATATATATATATATATATATATATATATATATATATATATATAAAGCTGCTACGAGAAGCTTTTATTTCCAAAAAAATAAATGTAATGTGTTTCTGAGCACCAGATTCTCTTAAAAAAGAAATATTATTATACTGCAGCGGGGTATAACAGTCTGCACTGCACAGTCCTGGTTGTCCCGTGCCTCCCCCCATATACATGTGTGTATGTATGTGGAGGTAAATGATTGTGTGTATAGTGTATGTAATATCATAAGTTTTTTCAGCGGTACCGAGGTAGATTTAACAATCATGATATTGATCATAGATGATATTACCCAGCTCTCCTGTTTATCCCTTCAGAGTTTAAGAGACTTGTCACCAATCTGCTTGAATATAATGCATTCATACAGGCAGACGCTTTTGAAGCTGTGCGATTAAAAGGACTTACTCAATGAAATGTTCTTGGTATACCGTATTTGACACCACATTCATTTTCAGTATGTGTGTTCAAACATGAAAAGGATTCATAACCCTGGGACTCTGGCTCCCATCTATACAAAGCCTTTACATTTCTAATTGCTTCTTGAGAAGCCAAATGGGGAACTGATGGGCAGAGGACACAGACTGTAAACAAGACAGGAGGAATGTATATGACAAATGTCTGATGGGAGTACCTGTAAATAAACCTTGAGGCTGGAATTTTGCGGTGGCTCCAGTGAGTAATTTACCCCAGACAGAAATCCATAAATGTGACAGATGAAGAAATGATGAGGAGCGATGCCTCTACCTGTATTAGAACCACTGAACTAGATGAGACCTCTCCATTTATCACCCTGTTCTGAAAAGCACACTGACAAATCCTGTGCCAGGAGGAGAGCAGCAGTGATGGTTGGTTTGAGCATAATGCACTATTCACAGCTGTACCAATGATGTATTACTATTAGATTTTGTATTATACCCATTTATTTTACCGTAAGCATCTTCCGCTTATCACAGAAATGCATATTCAACATCATTCATTGAGTATTGTTTCATGCGGTGAGACCATTTAATCTAAATAGAAAATAAACTGTCATCGATCATTAAAAGCAAGGACAACCGAACTGAAATGAACAGATCCAGATGAAGACAAAATGTGATATTATTGGATATTCTTAGGAGATACAGACAATTCATTCAATGTTGTCACCGTGTCAAACCTTTCAGATGTGTTACTAAGGTAAAATAACATTTCAATACATTTTGGAAGAGCCATGAGGCCTTCAGGGTTACCTGTTTTTTAATCAACACATTAAAGAGATATTTACTTGAGCAATAAGCCACGAGAGGCAGTGATTTCACAACAACTCCGATCTGCGTCATGCCTAACAACGCCCCTGAGCAGTTGTAAAATCACTGTGAATCATGGCCTCAAGGTGCTTATTGCTTTTATTGAATAAGTTACTACATATACTTGGAAAGGTTTGAAAAAAATGAACACACGACAACAACAATTCCAATGGTTTATTGCAACAACAAAAAAATGATTGCTCTATGTAAGCAACGTAGTAATTTAGCTGCCAAGCAACAAACAGACCCAGTGGAAAGCATGACAAAATATTTGGTGGATTATTTGTACTCATCTGTAATTCAATAATTGGGCAATTGCTGAAGTAGTTTTCAATCATTTTAGCACTCTTCTTTGTAGGTAAAAGGTGAGTTTGACTGTGGACATGTAATAATCACCACCATGGGCTCACTGGTACACCGGACCTGAGGAGAAAGAAAAATATGGCAGCAACGTTAAGACCTCATATGTGTTTACTATTTCCAACTGTAACGATGTCGCTGGCAAGTGGACGTGGCCAGGGGAAAGTCTGCATTTTTTGTCACACATTGTTTGTGTCGTTTGTCAGCCGGATGGAGGAAAACATGAAATGATGGACTGGGCGGCAGCGAAGACAGATATTGTTGTGATGGAGCAGCGGCACACTGTGTGTCCGCTGGCTGCTCGAGCACAAATCACTTCAGGCTCCCTGTGTTTCCTTCCTCTGCATCCTCTTCATCGTTATTTGGTGCTTTCATTAATGGCGGCGCAGCGTCCTCCTGACTGTTCTCGTGCAGGCGGATGATCAGGTCTGAAAACAGCCAACGACTAATCTACTGAGGAGCGCTGTCCTCTCAACAGGATGGGGAACACTATTCGACGGGGGAACAGACTTCAACACAACATCTGTTTTGTTTCTTGACTTTTGCAGCTCTTCAGTTTCTCTCTCATTAATTCTAGCATGTAACAAAAGGTGACTAATTGGTGCAGTGATAATGTGGTACACAGCCGTGTAATTAAATTTTACAAGACGTTTGAACATAGCCCAGCCAATCATATTCATCCGCTACAATCCGATTCGTAATGGATGTATTGGCAAAGTTGCGTCACGTAAACAATGAGCACGTCTGTAAGACGTGCACTAACGTATTGCGTTTGTTTTCACGACATTAGCCGCCATGACCCACGTAATGGTTTCTAGAGTTACAGACGCAAAGCACGTGAGGGAAGGATTGAGGTCAAGTTTGGACCTCCAGTGTTTTCAGGAGCCTAAAACCGGACCACGCACATGGCACAGGATGTTACCCCCAGCTTCCAGTGTCATAGGCCGGTGCTCTTTCTCCATTCGCTCTGACCACCTCCCTATCACCTCTGTGGAGGAAAACAACAAACTGTATACTGTAAAAAAAAAAAAAATACATAAATGAAATCTCAAATCTGGCCTGTGTTTGTGATCATTCGTGGTCTTGTGTTAAACGAGGTTTGTAATGAACATAACTTGACAGATATTTTGACTGGTTCAGTTTCACCTGTTGACTCGTTGTTCCATTAAGTGTCAGTGAGCCGACATGCCCGATGCCAGAGTCCTCACACACGGTAATTTTCCTACTACGACATGTCCGAATATCTGCTGGGAGAGAGGTCTACTGCAAACTAATTACAGTCTGACTGGGACTGTCTCCGACATCACTACTCCCTTTCACTCCTTAGTGAACAGTAATATATTGTACACTCATGAATCAGCGTTTGGTGCGATCACTGACAGGTGATGAGACCAATCGTAATTTACGCCCCCCCCCCCCCCCCGTTACCCATAAAATGTGACGATGTGCATTGTGTACCTGCTACGCCCTTTTTTCTCGGCACTGAGTCGAGTGTAAATGTCCCACTCAAAATCCAGACGCTGAAAGAAGTGGCTGACAGTAAATGTAGTGCACTGTAAGGGAGTGCTTCTCGGATGGAGCCTGAGAGACTCTGGCTACTGCTGTCAGTCAGTTAAAACTGACAGCTAATGAGCTAACTGCTAGCTTACATTTTGACATTGTCATGGCAGGGTAAACACAGTTGTAATTGACCAAAATAAAAAAAGACATGTGAAAATGGCTTTTGGGAAAAGGGCCTTTAGAGGGTCATAGATAAAAAATGTTCTTTCTTTTGGAAGTTGCACTCCTTTAAATTGCCATTTTTTATATAATTAGCTATTTAGCGTTAATCCAGGCAGCAACAAAAGGATTTAGTCAAATACATATCATTCTTAGGGGATGCAAATCATTCTGCACAGCAAATAAAAAGGCACTTTTTTTAGGTTAAGCTGTCCTGTGAATGCTGAAAGGGAAATGATCGCCCCCCCCCCTCCCCTCAAACAGCAGATCTGGGAGGCTGGGATTTTGCAGAGGTACCTCCAAGAGTCTCCCTTCAATTAACACCCAGCTGTTCAGCAGTGGGCGGATCTAGCCCCACCCCCCCACAAGTGGACCAATTGTGTTTGCTTTTCAAAGATATCATCTGAATATCAAAAGTAAGATTTTCTATCATAATATTTGGCATGTTAGAGTTCTAACATGTCAAATATTATGATTCCATTATGTGTTATTTGTTACGAAAATAGGGAATGCATATTGAATCAGAATTTGTCAGTGATGGACATCCTGTGTGCAAAATGTGACGCAATAGAAGGCGGAGAGAAGGCCAACAGCAAGTCAGGCAGAATGAGCTAAGGACCGTAGATGGATGGGGGACAGGCTGGATCACAGCCAGGCAAGGCCTTGAAGGTTGGGAAGGGCGTGCCGGCCAAAAGAGGAGGACTTGACCTAATCGACCGATTTAGTACAAATGTATATGCCTATAGTTGCCAAGGCTGGAAGCTTTCGCATCACCTCGGGGAATGACGAGCAGAAATGGATCCAAATAGCCTGGCTGAGAGGGAATCTAACGAGAATGCACAGATATCTGGGAGAGTGGTCACAGCATCAGTATTTAAACAGGAATGGCACCATAGCAACCTGCAGCTGTATTGTCTTCGGAGTAAATACAGACGCACAAAGGTGAGAGATATAAAGCAGCAGAACGGCTTTCTGACCGGTCGGAGAAATGTGCTACTGGTGTGAACGGCTGCACATCGCCACGCTGGTCCCTTTCCTCTATTGCCTGCACTGCATCACGCATAACAGTCTGAAGAAGATACTACCATGTCAGCAGAGCAATAACTAAATACACTAGGACTATGACTTTATTCTTATTAAATTACGACTTATATCTAAGAATGTGGGATTTTCTGGTTTATGGTGAACTTCTTAGCGAACGGTGGCTCATTGGGCAAATGCGGAGCAACACTATCGTGTACAATTGGTGTTTCTGGCCACATGATGAATGTCACTTCAATGTTCCCCTCTCCTTTTAGCTCCGTCTTTGGTCTCCACCAACTCCTGAGGGAAATATCTGACTCTAAAGGTGCTCAATGCTCCACTATGTTCACCGCTAACTGTGTCCGCCTGCCATTATGGGCACATAGCATCCACTTGCTGCAAACAGCTGCCTGCTGCGGACAGAAACTATGAGAACGGTGACTGTGAACCAACATGGCTTGTTGAGGCCCGCCATAAAAAACTAAATATATCAGCTAAATGGTGCTACGTAGCTCTTTGGAGCTGAGCAGTGAAATGATAATTCCCTGAAAAAAATTGTTTGAAAAAAAACATATTTATTATAGCAGCTTTAAGCTTACAATATAACAAAGGTTAATTCAAATCAAATTAAAGGAGATACAGTTTTTCAGAGGAAACTTTTATTAAATTTACAGAGGAGAGTTCATGCCGCCAACCTCACCGGCCACCTTTTTAGATAAAGAAAGGCACTTTGAATGGGGTTTGTCTGAAATCACATTTAAAAGACCTAAATCCTCTTTGATTTGGCCTCGCCTTTCTGTCTGAGTCTCACCTTGACAAGGATTAATACGACCATATCCCAAATACACTGATAAATGTCTTGTTGGTAATTTTTAGCACAGCCTGGAGATGAATGGGTGATCGTTCTATCGCTGATGTCATCGGCAAACAGAAAATAATCCTTCAGTGAGTTGCTCACGGAGAGATTTGATTGACAGGTGTACCCAGCAGGAGTTTGTCCTAGGGGTTGGAGCTTTAATGTTTTCTCGCAATCTAGATTGCTCGGTTTTTTTTTTTTTTCTTCAGGTGTGAAGAGAAGGGAATAGCAGAATAAATAATAAAAAATAAGCAGAGCGAAAGGAGAAGTATGCTCTGCATCTCTAAATCCCACTTTAACATTTACTTGACATATATCTTCAAAAGAGATACCCTCGTCTTTGACTCATGATTGTTCTCAGTCATCTCAGTTGAGGAGTTTAGTTGAAAACCTTCGCCCTGCAGCTGTCAAAGCTGTGGTTTTGTGTTTCCTGCCTCTATTCAGTCTGGTTATCCAATTACTTAAATGGGTTCTGCAAATTCACCCGTTAATCACACGATCTGTCCCTGAGTTGTAATACATGCACTTAAAATGAAATATAAAGACAGGAGCACAGTCTGTCATTATTTTTCACTTTTCAAATGAAATACACCATTGAGCTATGTCCACAGGATATGTAAATATAAGACTTCAAACCGCGTTTGTCCTTCCAGTGCCCACAAGGAGACCAATGGTACAGCCAGTGATGCACGGTCACCAAAGACAGGACAACCATACTTTTCTTATGTTCTGCCTTTGACTTCCTTCCCATGGTCCATCAGAGAGTACGGCTCTCATCGTGGAGTCCTTACACGGCTCCCATCCATCATCCTCTGCTTGTCTCTGACCGTGATCACCATCCTCCACACTTCCTCTATTCTGCTGCCCCCCGATAGGAGAACCTCGCTCCTCTTCCCAACAATGACCCTCCGCCCCCTTTTGCTTTATTAGTGCCTGTTTTTTTTTCCCCAACCAGTGAAAGGAAGAAACCATATTTGGACTGCGGAGGAGTACCGCCATGATAGAGTCACTTTATACGGCTCTGGCAGTGACCTGTCAATTACAAGGTAGCCCATGGCCTACAGCATACCCTGCTTTATGGTCTATTTGACCCTAAATAGGACCATAATTTACATCATGCAGTATTGAAGAAGGCTTGAAACTAGGGATTAAGACCATAAACTTGTGTTTACTGTCGTAAAAAAGAAGTGAGAAGCAGGGTCCTTTTCTTATAGACTTCTATACAATCCGACTTATTTTTGCAAACAGAGGAGTCGCCCCCTGTTGGCCAGTAGAGTGAATGCACGTTAAGTCACTTAACACAGCCACCTGGCTGCAAGCAGCAACCCCGGGAGCCAAGTAATCATGTGCTCTCTAAATGAAGCACTGCACTAGTAATATATGAATAGAATAATACTGCTTGTCTGATTGCCAAAACACTATCAGGCGTTGTGCAGACAGTGCTGTAGTGAGAAACATGCCGAATTCAGCTGCCAACACAGTGATTGTTGTGCGATTTCAACCAACCAAACGGAAGTTGTGTTAATATGCTTTACATTCACCAGATGTTTTGGGCGCAGGAGGCGTTGTTTTGTAGACGGCTACCTTTGCCTTAAGCTTTCTGGAGTGAATAATCTATGTCTGATATCCTTCGCCGAGATGTTCCACAAGCTCATGTCACCTTCTGTAACAAGCAGGGATTTGGGAACAGCTGGAAGGGCTTTGAAGAAGATCTGAGGGCTCATGAGGCGTTAACAAAGAACACTATGTTTTATTCCGCTATTTATTTATTTATGTACTTATTTGGCGGGATGCACAGCCATAAGCTCAACAGGCTGCTGACTCAGTCTCAGTGATGTCTCAGAGGTGTTATCGGATGCATTTATGCTGTTTAGGCATCTTTTGCTTTTACAGTGTGCCCAAAAAGTAGTTTTATATATTAAGTTATATTTATATAATCATTAGGTAAAAGGTTTCAATGAAGTTTTGGAACAAGCTGATACAGAATTCATATTTAAATGGGATGTTGACAAATAGTGTAACTTCAAAGCTAATGAAGTAACTACGTGAGGGGCTAACCAGGGTTTGAGGCTATGTTACTTATTCTGCTCTGCTTAGCAAGCTTTAATTGGTGGCTTGCATGGCAGTTATTTATGGAGTAACATAGGCAAAGAGCCACCATGTAACACATACTTAAAATAACCTTGCCATCTAGTACATAGTGTAAACACTGTGTGTTGCATAAACTGTACAAATGGGGTTTTCTAAATTAAATAACAGTTTTAGTTGGAAACTTGGTACATATTGATGGAAAGGTTGATTAATATTAGGTCTGGATTAGCTATATTTTTTTAATTATAACATGTGTGCTGCCTTGTATGTTTGAAATTTGTAGTATTTGTATTAATATTTCATTATTTAAAGGAAAACACTATGGGCAAAATTATTGTTTTGTTCTGCAGTGGTCAATTTTGACATTTTGCTATGTTGCTACGAAAACATCAAATTCACATACACAGGTGTATATTTTACTACTTTGTCTTTATGCATCTGAAGATTTTTCCTAAATTCACCTTAAGTCAGCATATGGCCTAATTTTAACATAACATTTCAGAAAAACATGTAATACAGTAATCAACTGGGGAGGTTTTGTGATATCTATTTGTGACATTTCTCACACAATCCGCCTGTAGTGTCTTAAAAATGTCATTTTACAATCATATCTTTAAAGGCCAGTTTTCTGAAAATGAAAAGTAGCACATACATAAACCAACCTTTGCATTTTTTTCCTTTCTATATTCTGAAGGTTTATACAGAGGGGTTGTTCATATATAATTCATAGCCTGATTTATAGAACATGTTATTCCTAAAAAACATGGCAAATATGTTTTTGTCATGGATGTTGACAAAAAAGAGATATCAAAAGTTCCCTTTGCAAAACATTTAACTCCAATATGTTGAAAAAAAAAAAAAAACTGGCTCTATTCAATGTTCAGATTTCTGTCCTTGAAATGTAAATGCAAATTAGCACGAATGTAAGATAATGACTCATTTGTATATTTAAACATAACATTTCAAAAACGCTGTGTTAAAAATAATACGTGTCTCAATGTGAGTAATTAACTGGGGAAGTTTCATGGTGATATGTATTAGTTAGATGTGTTTTCTCTCTTCACATAGGGTGTCTCCCCTTAACAATTATGCTTCTGCAAGCAGAACTGACTTATGCCTACAAAGGCCTGAGCGCTAGCAAAGATTGATTAATCTATCAACAAACAACGATGGAGAGGAAACCAGGGGATTTTGAAGCTCATTCATTGGTCTGAATTGTAGTTGTAACGTGTAGATTGTACGACATCTTTGCAGGACGTGTCATGAAACCAACAACACCAAACCACAACAGCTAATGACCTTTTTTACACTAATTTCAAAGCTCTACTCAACCATGCTTGTTCATGGTTTATTTCGTTGGGGAACCACAGCTCCCAGTGAGTGAAAGAGACGGTTTATGTCAGCTTGAAAGACTTCTGTGGCCTAAAGTTGTGGATGCAGATATGTTTCCATGGCGCAGCCTTTAGTGAATCAACATCCTTACAGAATACAACGCTAAGCCAGCTGATTGTGCTGCATTTACTTAACAACCAGCTTTCTGCAAATGGGACCAAATGTTATGTTGTCTGTCTGAAACTGTGGTCCAGTGATCAGAGTGCTCCACTGGAGCCTTATTATATCAAAACGTGCTGATCTGCAGTACGACAAACTTATTTCTACAACATTCCAACTTTTGTTGTCCCAGCTTCATATTCCGACTGACCCGGTGGAGAAAAAAAGATGTATTTGAACTATTGATATTCTCATGATGAATAAACCGTTGTTTAAATGAATAACTCGCCTTAAAATGTGGATTAAACCAATACAGGATCCATTCCATTATCCAAACCACTCATCCTATTCAGGGTCACGTGGCGCTGGAGTCGATCCCAGCTGAGGGAAGGCGGGGTTCACCCTGGAGAGGTCTCACCAGTGTATCTCAGGGCACATACTGTATATAGACAGACAACCAATGGCGCTCACATTCACACCTACGGACAATTTTAGAGTCTCCAATTAAACTAAAGCTGCATGTCTTTGGACTGTGGGAGGAAGCCAAAGAACCCGGAAGGGAACCCACGCTGACTCGAGGAGAACACGCAAAATCCACACAGAAGAACCTCCCGGGATTGGGGATCGAACCTCTTGCTGTGAGGCGACAGCCCCCAATACAGGATTAATCTTAATAATTATTTAGCAGCTCGCTATAGCACCAGAGGTCACCAAGACAGTTAAAAAAGCAATTCAGCCATGGAGTAGTAAAGTGTCTCAGCCAGAGAGGGGGAAAAAAAACAGCTGGATGTCGTGTCAGTTGAGTTTGCAGGGGACAGAGTTGTATTGGTTATTTCGGAGAGGGGCTTGAAACTCTCCAAAGACGACCCTGTGGCCAGGCAACAGTAATATATTGGCTGCTTGAGAAGAAGCCGACTTCAGACAAGAGAGAGTAAAAGAGCTGTCAGCTGAGGGGAAGGAGGCCTGATTACACCGGCATACCCACACCTGAGCCTCTCTCAGCCTGATACGCATGCCGAAAACGCTGATAGGTGCACACATGCTCACAGTCACGCAGGTACATACACAGTGTGCGTGAACGCACATCATGTGGGATCCTGCTGTGCTTTTAAGATTACCTTGTATGAGTGAGGCCACAAACACATGACGATACTGTTTTCATTTTTTTTAAATAACAGATTACTGTACAGCACCGAGATAGAGAGGCACACACACACACACACACACACACACAACATCCCCCGGCCTCTTTGAAGACACACACCAGGACCGACCACGCTTGCTTGCACACACAACAGTGCAGCGGGGCAATGGGGGTGCTTCCAGGTGAAGATAATATCCGAATAGTTTCTTGTTGTGTGTATCCAACACAGGCAACTCCATTTACTCGTCAAGATCTATCCTGAATAGCCTGTTCCTCTAGCAGGCTGCTGTTGGCACAGCTGATCTACCCATACCCAATTTCAGGCATCTCAGGAAAATAAGATAAGCTTGATGTTCTCCCAATCACATCGGCCATTGTTGGTTCCCAGGTTGCAGTTTCTTTTACCTGGTTTAAAATCACTTTTGCAAACATATCTTTTGCCTGGGTTGCCAACTCTATTTGCCAACCGTCCAGGGTTATGTTACAGCGGGGGTTAATAATGTGAGTTATTCAGCGAACACAGAGATCAAGCCGAATGCAGAGTGAGAGCCACAAGCATCTAAATAAAGATAAGACAATTAAATGTGTCTCTAGCATTTGAGTAATTGTTTGTGTCAAAATCTAAATATGTGGCAGTAATTACACAGTGGTGCACATTCTGGACTGTGCAAAATCAACTGACTTGAATAGACACAAAATCAACTCATATCATAATTCAGCGAAGCCTCTGGTAATTCCAGAACGGTTTGGCCAATCCTTAAGAACTTAATGTAATACATTTATTACATTGATGTAAGACCAGCACTTAATGGTTTGTGAAGGCTGCATTTGTAATAGTGTATGTTGGACAGCAGGATAGCATGTGGGTTCAGAATAATGAGATGAAAACGAGCCAGACACATTTTTCAATATGAACATCTAAACCATGTAGTTCTCAACCTTCTTAATCACCTACCATCAATTCAAAATGTGGGCTAATAGTCTCCCCTGGATATTAATGTTGATTATTATGTTGCTTTATATAATTCAAAAAGACTTGTATTTGAATGCCAAATAACAGATTTGTTGTAGTATCTCCCCCATTAGTTTCCCAGGGAGTGAATTGTTAATGAGATGCAACCATTGATTTTGACTTTCAAATTTGAATTAGATCGTGTTATTGATCGCAAACAGCAGCCGATCAGAAAGCCACTTTGAAGACCGCAGGTGTCTGGTTTTACGCATCAAACACTTAATTTCCTGCATGTCTGGTGATTTTTTTTGTATGCACCAATTTAGGGTGGAAATGTCTTTATTTATGCTAAGAGGTAACCTCTTAAACTCAGCGTGATGAACTAACGACTCATTTATAAACCCCTGGACTTCAATAGCTCGTATGCGTTTGAGCAGCCTTTCTGCTCCAGTTCCAAAACGTTGCGCTCATTCAAACCACATCCCTCGTCTCTGCGCTCTCTGTGAAGAATAATGTTGTAATGTTTTGAGAGAAAAAAATGAACAAGTTCAAGAACAACTCTACCTGTCTTAATAGTTTGCCGCGCTTTGCGCTACATTATTGTTCAGCTGTTATGGAAGTATTCCCTTCAGACCATCTGACAGACTCTTTCTCTGGATGAGATGAAGCTGAGTGGAGCGGAGCCTGTGCGGCTCGTCGTGGTACGTGGAAACACTAAAAGCTCCAATAAAGTGCCGCTCAAAGCTACTTCCCCAAGCGCTACTGTATCGCCTGACTTTGCTAGGCAACCAAAACCTGCATGCTGCAAACTAAACAAAGTCGAAACAAAGGGAAGCTCATTTCCAGCATTTCCAGCGCCCTCGCAGTACCTTTACTGCTTGATGCGTCTGCGTCAGGCTCGGCTGACCTTTCAACCGGACGTTGCGGCCGTCGCAGAGCACAGCAAAGCTCCAGGTTGTCCTGCACTAAAACGATTACCTTCTCCTCCGTTGACTGTTATTTAAGGAAGAAGGAACAGATATCTGCCAGCTCTAATTGGGAGTTCCTTGTCATATGAAATGCTCTGCGTGCTGCAGCGTACCAAAAAGTCAAACTATTTTTATGCCGGGGGGGCCTGAAACCTTTCGCAACTTAAGACAAACAGGAGCTGGGGAAGTCTTGCACACCGCCACGCCGTCTCTCTTCCATTTCATTGACCACAATGGACGCGAGGGCGCTAAAGAAACGCGACATGTGAACGGCCCCTTTTTAGAATGTCTTTTTTTTCTTCTCAAAGCAAACTTAAACATGGTCATCATTACATGTTCAAGGACAGAAGAGTGGAGTGAGTGATTTGAAGGAACACACATTCTGGGGATAAAGCACAGCACATAGGTGTCAGTCAAGCAGCAGCAAGTGACATCAATACTTTCAACACGGTTCCTTTTTCACAAATGGAGGTTTCAGCGGAGCGCTCCGAGTGAGCAAGGTACCTCAAGCCTCTCCGGGTGTGTGTAATTGAGCAGGACAAGGGGAACGGAGTACGGCAGACATCAAGTACCTCTGCAACTCAGAAATAAAACAATGAAATGCACACCCCCCTCGGCGTCAACACAGCGGGAGACAAGTTTGCTATTTTGAGTCAGGATGTAGCAAAAGCGGTGCAGAGGTTATTTTGGCTGGGATTTTAAACGTAGGGGTCATCAGCAGCTTTCAGTGTGCTCAACCGTTTGTGAGACTAAAACGGGATTTTAAAAGGGACGAATGGATCAGAAAACACAGATTGAAATATCTAAAAGCATTGTACGCGACTCGAAGATGGATCTACCACCAGCGTACTAGCATGCAGACGCACAAGCTGAGTTGCCATGTCAGTGTAGTTCAAAAAAAAGAAGCTGTCAATAACAGCCGGTTTGTTCTTCTTTGTGTACATGTTCTGTGGAAACACACAAATGGATAAGTGCACAATGCATCCTCATGTGACATGCAGAATGGAAACAGTATTTCATGTGGGAAACGTAAACCTGCCTGGCATATTGTCATTAGGTAGAGGCCATTAAGCATTCTCTAGCAAAAAGATGACCACCTTCCACAGCACTTTCATGTGCTCGCGCTGAATTTATTGATCAATAAGATATTCCATCAGCTACCAGCTCGCTTGGTGCGCATCCCTCCTATGCTGCCATTGCAGCTGCGTGCACACTATAGTGTTTAAGCAGCATATAATTGCTCCACTGGCTTTGAAGCCTGTCTTCGTCTCCCACAGTTTCTCATTTCCATAACGACACCTTCTCAGAGACTGTTCACAAACACACACACACACACACACACACATTAATATCAAAGCTGTTAAACCCTGCAAGAGACTCGTACATTTTTGAATACACACTGAAGGAATCCACACGTAAATATAGTAAATGATACGTGTAATATCGGGCGCACACATACTGTGAGTAAACCTATACAAACTCACGCGCGCACAACCTCCCTCGCCCTCGCCACTATCTCTGCGGGTGTTCACAATTCCCGTTCAGTTTTAGGCTTCCGGAACCCAATTATGATGCCTCACCGGCATGTATCGCCTGGGGAGAAGGAGAGGCCTTTAGGTCATCTTACTTATCAGCCTTTCTACACATCAAAATACTGATACGTGTATTATTCACACTAATGTAAAGGGGTTTGGTGCAGCTCTCCACACTCTGGTTATTGTCATGTTAGCTGCAGATGTTGAGTAATTAGATGTCTTACGCCTGATATTCTATTGTTCTCATCTGAGGCTTGTTTGATATCTTTGTGAGGTGTATTTCAGGTTTTTTCAGACGTGGCTGAGCACCTGACATTGAATAAGTGCAACACATCCTCCCTCCCGTCTCATCGGCTAGAGAGGCGAAAGTCCCGCCCCTTCTGGTTGGCTGACCACCATGCTCCCGTTTGAATTCTGCCAAGAATAGCACCGTGCAATTTTTTTCAATTTCATAGATAGATTTGCACCTCGAGAAAGCCGCGGCGTGTTGAAATACTGTGGAAGTATACTTCATTGGAAAGACTACACACCCAGAAGTCGCATATTCTTGCTGAGATGGCTTCGATGTACTTACTCGAACAACGGTTCTCGCTCATTCTTCTCGCTTCCTGGCTGAGTTTCTGGATAATATACATCAAGTAGGAAAATGCTAAGTTTTGAGTGGAACATCGCTCAGTTGCCGAGTTAGCTAGGAAGGTATCGGCCCTGTTGGTACCGGTGACCTACATTGTGCAAGATGAGATGTTATTATTGACTTATTGTCTTTTAAATTAACCAACATTATATGTGTAATAGATAGCTAAATTCAAACTTGATCGAAATAATATGTGTCCCTTACGTTGACTACTGTATCTGTGAAATAAGGTCCGGGGGGAAAGGGGGCACCGGAAAGGGGAGAGACTTCGGCTCCTTATTCTGATGTGTCCTCATCTTCAAACTATGACGCTCAAGTTTTGGACGTGTCAGGGACGGCGTGTCCTGGTTGCTTTGTCTTTTCAAAATAGACTTCCTTCTTCACAGAAACCTAGGTTAAAATCAACCAAACCATCTGTGCTAATGCTATAGGAAAAGATTATGGTTCAAGTTGACTCGATTGACTAGTGACAAAATAAGTCAATGTTGACTTTCAGTTTTGCACAGGTGAGAGTGTCTGGTGTGTGTGTTGGTATCAGACTCCGGGGGAGGAGGGGAGAACGTGACACTATGTACTCTACATGGTAAAGACCGTATAGAGGAGACAAAGCAGTGCTTTTGCAGGATACCATTCTGAGCCAGCAGAACAACAGGAATGAACCACAGGGAGCAGATGAACGTAGCTGTTGATCGCCTCTCGAATCACTTATCGCTGCATTGAGATACCTGTTAATTGCATCTTCTCGACTATTCTGAGGCCCAATAAAGAAGTGTGAGGCACCATGTCATGTTACGTTTGAACACAAGCTCTGACGACTGCAGCCGTGGTAATTGGGTGAACTTGTGTTGAACCTCGTTTAGTGTCAAATGAAAGACAAAATCATCATGATGTTGATGGTTTATACAGACATAAGAAAACAATTTGGACATGGAATATAATGTATACATGTGATATAAATGACTATAATGTGACATTACAAAACTGTATCACATCACACGCACGGAGAGGTGATTCTGTTATTTAGCCTACCCTCATTTATATGACTAGGCTGAATTAAATCTAATCTGTGTGTGCTCCTATTGCATCATTGTATGTTAGCAGGGTGGCCCATTAATATAAATAATACAATGTTCACACCTAAAGGTATTAGCACCCCTAAACTGTTTGTTTCTCTCAGCTGTCATTAAATCAAGAGTTGTTGATTTTTAATTAAAGGATCCTTGATCTGCTACTAATTGTTACAATCATTAGTCTTAGAGTGTCCTGATGCACACCAAACCAACCTAATTATGAATAAATGTTCTCATATTTTCTCATATTTTTATGTATTTGATATGATCTATAAGTAAACTTCTAGATAGTAGTAGTAGTAGTAGTAGTATATCTATATAACATAACTAATGCTATCCTTTGAATAAATGTGCTTATTTATTTATTTTTAACTCATCTGGTCTCCCATTTGTGTTGCAACTTGTTTAGCCGCGGTGTCACAAAATAGTTGTTATGGCTCTTGTGTTTCCAAGAACTAGAAGAGTGACTTGATCTCTGTAAAATCATTTTCCTAGCGTACATTTTTGAAAAGCATCTTTTTTTCCTGCACGCACAGCTCCTTGCCTTCCAGGTCAAGCCACATCTGTGGGTGTCACGGCATTATGAAGCGATAGTCTCTGTTCGCGTGAGATGAGGGTCACCGAGGCTTTCCCACGTCGCACTTCTTCAACAATGAAAGGCCGGGACCTGAGTGGTATGTTACTACCGTGTTCCGTTGTGGTTTTCACTGTGTGGTTCAGGCTTGAGTGTTTGAGCACCACATTCACCCACAATCATCAAAGCAACACTTTACAAAACTGTTATGCCATTGTGTAATATTACTCACATCACCCAAGTGGAATCATATCATGTGTTTACTTGTAGCTTTGTGATTCACTGTATTTATTTATGTATCTTTTAATCAGTGTCAAACTGATTCTAGACAGAAACATGTCTGTGCTAGCCGTGCTAGCGGAGACAGTGGTGGTTAAAGCTAAATGCTAACTCTTAATATTGCATGTCAGTGCGCTACAATGTTTCTGAATAGCTCTAAAGAGGACCTAAAGCGGAGGATGGTGGGAATGAGATTACTTTTGCAGGTATTGGGGGATAAACTAAAGTAGTGTACAAATGTTGCAATATTTTAAAACATCTATGTATGTTATGAAGTACAAAAATGTATACTGTATCCCACTGCTTGACATAAATACATAACATGTATATGTGAATGTTCTGCATTCAAAATGTTACTTAAGTAAAAGTATATGACATAGTTGCATCAAAATGTATTTTTAATATGTATTACGCAGAATGGCTAATTTCAGACAGAATCAAATATATTTTATTGCTGGATTACAATTATTGATGTTGCAGCTGATGGGACATTGTTGGATTTCATTTAAAAAAAAGGTATGTACTACAGGGTAGTTTTTTTTGTTTGACACAAGCTTAAGATATTTTAATGTTTGGTTCTACGACTTAAAATACGTCAGTACCAAACGTCCTCCTCCACAGCCTCGTCGTGATAACTTACATATGTGGTGTAGTTTGTTTATAGCCGTTAACGTTAACTTCCCACCTCTGCATTTACGCTTCAAAAATCATACAAGTGGTGTTCATTTGTGTCAATTATCTTGCTGGACATAACTTGTAAATACCATAGGCCTTTGTTTTCCGCAAAGCTCATTTTCTCCAAAACCCAGTGGTAATATCGTATCAGCCTTTTGAAAGCAACATTTGATATCATATACATTGATTGACAATCAAGTCAAAACATTTGAAACACCTCAACAACTTTACCCTTGCAGACAAATGTAACAGACATATAATGTAAATTAATTTTAATTTATCAGTCTGTCCCTTTCTCACTGCCTTCCTCTTGATATGTTCCTTATTCATGCAAAAGCAAACTATATAAAGGTTGATATATTAATATGTGTGTACTTGCCTCACCTAGGACAAACGGCACATAGCATAGAAACGTCACTCCATCCTACAGTATGTGTATATTGAGCATTCCTCTGAAACCCATCTGTCAGCATGTGATGACAGCGAGAGCTCTCTTTTCATCAACTGTGACACTGGATGCCTCTCGCTGCAATATGAAAATGGAGAGAAAATGTAATTATCCTTAGCCTTGTTGTTGCATATTAATTATGCTTCAAAGCGGGAGCAGCAATGGATACTGTGATAATGGATTTAAATAGATTCCAGAGCTACTGGCTGAATGTATTAGAGTGCTGAGTGCGAGTATTTGTTTAACAAAACTAAGAATACACTGTTGCAGTTCTATCAGGCATTGTGATGTATTTTTTGTCCCCAAACGTGAACATTGTTTCTTTAAAAGACAGCACAAGAGAGTAATACATTTAGATTTCCTGATGCGTATATATATATATACATACATATACATACACCAATTTGCTTGGTGAAAACACATTTTGAAAGGATTAAACTTAATACATAGGGACTACGCCATGGTAGGGTCCTGTCAATCACAAGCATTGTTTTGTATTTAAGAAGACTTGAGATTAGCGATTGAGACCACAAACTCACATTTACAATGTTTTACTGAGGTAATAAATCAAGTGAGAAGTGGTGTCATTTTGTCATTGACTTCCATACATTCTGACTTGTTTTTGCAACCAGAAGAGTTGCCTCCTGATGGTCAGTAGAAAGAATGCAAGTTGGCCTTAGTTAGGTTGCCATGTGTCCAGTAGCAAAGGTGATAGTAAATTATGTTGCTCTGTCACAACAAAACCAATAGTGGGTCCAAAATAGCATGCAAAGTGTATCACATGGTACTTCAGTTTGAATCCGGTCTGATACCAACACTCAATATTAGTTTATTTTTGTAACTTGAAAGGGGATCTTTGCCTCACCAAATTGTTGCAATTGCGTAAACTCAATTTGACATGAGAGTCTGTTTACAGGTGTTGGAGAGTTCTACTGCACATTTGGAAAAAGTTGTACTAAGCTTTGTTGACTTTACATATGTGAAAAATACCTCACATATGTAAAGATATATGTGAAATATATATATATATATATATATTATTTGATTAAGGGTTGATTGGGGCTGAAAAAATAACACATCATATTTATTAGCCCCTACTTTTTTTTGATTGTCTGAAAAACCTTGCCAATCAAATAAAAGTTTCTGGCTTTTAATAAGTCTACAAACTTGTGGATATACTGAATTTGCAATGAATGGGAACAATGGTTTCCTGCTGCAATCCTGTCGTAAAAACTGAAAACAACATTCTCAATGAGCCCAACACTAATGCTTTGGCCTTCCAGGAATTCATAATTTGACACAAACCAAGTTCCAGAGAGTCATCCATCATCAGAAGTCCATCACTACTCACAAAGAGAAAGTATGAGTACATATTTTCTTAATTACATTTTTTTCCTTTACAATATGCTCATTCATATGTTGAGTTCTATTTTGTGCTGGTAATATATTGACATGACTCTTGCTAATGTGAACAAGGATCAGTGTCAGGAACCTTTGACACAACCTACCAAAAGGTATTTCGATGGCCTGGCAGCCTGAGGTCATACTATCGGGGACTAAATGCTTACCAGACAGGGAATGGAGAACAGAAAGACGAGATATGATAAGATATGAGCCCCACTCATATCTACACTTCATCAAAGGTCTGAGCGTACTTGCAGGCCTCTTAAACATCACTTATTCCACATTTTATTCATGAGCAGGGGCAGCAGACGTAACCCTTTTTGCAAGTTGAAATCAGTTCGTCAAGGTATGTTTCAATTTGGATGGTCTTAAGCTTCCTAACCTCATTCATCCATAAAAAAAACACTGATTTGCTGTCTCTAGATAGCTACAGAAATCACCTAATTAACTGGTACCATAAAACATTAAGTAGCTAGTTCCCTTTTACCACCTACTCCCAGTGTTGTTTTATTCATTAGATATAATGGAGAAAGTCTATGAAGAGACTTTTCATCACCACACAATGATGTTCTACTGCGTCTATCCACAAGTATTTACTGTTCAACTTGGAGGCCTTTTTACAAGAAGCACACTAATCAATAACTGCTCCTGTTGCCTCCCTCTCTGTAGATTTCCAGACAGGTTTAGGCTAAGGTGATATCATGGATGGAACAAAGTCACTTGAAAGTAATCCCAACTTTGCCAGAGGCAACTAAACTGTCTGACAACTCTGCTCTGTGGAGGTGATGTGCTGCAAAGGAGGAGAGATATAAAGTTTCTCACCAGCTTTGGGGGAAAATAAAACCTCAGTCGGTTCAGCAGCGTTCGAGTGAGCAATTCAAGAGTGCTAAGTTCCCTGGCTGAATCTGAACATTGTATCATTTATCTGTCTGTGTTGTCTATCCATCGATCTATCTGTCTTCTGTCCATCTAACTAAATATCTGTATTAATGCACATGTGTCCACGACAGACGGCCCCACCTTACGTTTGTGTTGATTGACTAGTTGGTGGAAAGGTTACGTTTACATGCTGGAATGTCCCGTGTTTCAGATAAACATCCTCAGAGTGGTGTTGCCTTAGGCTCGGCTCGTGTGGAGGTCAGGTCTGGGCCTGCAGCTCTCGGGCTCCAAAGCCTCCTGAAAGTCTCAGTCATATGCCAAGAACTGAAAATAGTTTATTTTTTCTTGTACTGCCCTTTTCTTTCTTTTTTTTTCTTCCTCTCATTCCTGAGACAAATTTCACCGGTGTTACATATCTTGTGTGATTGCAGAGTCTTTGCAATCACTTGAGACGCACACATTGCGGTTTCATTTAAAGACGCACACTCTGCTGATTTCTGGACAAACTTGGGTCGGAGAGTTGTTTTCTTGTCCTCAAGGCCCTTTTATTTAATTTATGATCATAATCATTCCAAGGCATCAGCTGAGATGCTCACTTTTTAAAAAGTGAGGCAGCTCTACAATTACTCGTGGCCCCTATGGGAAAGAAAAGAATGCTGACATAATGCACACTTTTCTTTCAGGGGAGTGAGTTTGACTGGAAATGAAACCTTTGGACTGTGGAAAAATGCATTCTATTATATTATTTGATTACTGGCCAAGAAGTTTAAAATGTAATGGCGTCTTTCTGGAAGAAATAATGGTAAAAGAGTGAAGCTCTCCTTGTGTATAAAGGACAGAAAAGATATAGCAGGTAACTGTTTGTCTGTTTTGGTTGTTGATACATTTATAATTATGAAAAAACAATCAATATTATGGAAGAATTGTCTCAAGTTGTCAGAGTAGACTTATTGTTGCACCCAAAGTGACAAAACACATTTATAAAATATGTATTACTGACCAGCCATTTACTATTGATGCATTTTCTGGTGTCATGTAAACTTATATACTATTGTTACTATTTATCTATCTAGAAATAATCACATCTAAGTCACAAAAGTGAGGTTCATCCGTGCCAGTTTGTCAGTAAATATTATACCACCTATACATATAATGAGATATATATATATATAGGTTTTGGTCTGGGAACAATGATTTCCCTTGCCTCATAGCACCTGGCCAAGAAATAGTCCCCCAGTAAAACTTTGGTTTTTCATCCATATTAATGAATAAGATATACCATACTAATTAGTCAACTATGGAAGTTCTTTCAGGTTTTAAGCTTTTGGACCGAGTCAGGCTAACTCCAGCTAAAGGTGCTAAGCTAATCTGCTGCTAGCTAGAGCTTCATTTAGGTTACTTATATGTATTTTTCTGTAAATGATTGCTTTTATAGAAAGCTTGCAATGAAATGTAGTATGGAAATTCATAGTGTTATTGTAGACACGTTGGGGATCTATTGACTTTTCATCTAGTCCCATCATAATCCCAAAGATTTGATTTATCCTAAACTTAAAAAATACCTGCACCCTAATAGCATCCCCCATCAGCCTGACTGTACCTTGTTTTTAATGTTAATTAGCAGATGTTACCATGCTAATGTGCAAAAATAAGAGTTCAGTTATTTCAAATCACACATATTAAATTAACAAGCGCACACACAAAAACACACACATCATAAACACAGCTCAGTTAAATGGTGTTAATTAGTTTGAGGTAAGTTACAGTATGTGATTAGAAGTTAATAAAGAGTGCGGTGGAAGGGAATGTAACACTTTTTCTTGTGAGGAGGCGTTTTCTTTTTGCCTTTTGAAATGGGTGCTTGGCAAAGAAATACAAGTAATCAACCTTTACTACACTGGTCAGTTTGTTTCTGGCTAAGGTGTCAGAAGAGCAAGCTGAGTTAAACCAGTGTTCAAGACCTCTGACAGCATCTGCATTCACCCTCGGATCACATGCTGTTTAGCCCAGGAGCACTAATTAAATTTGAAATCCAATTATGGAAATGGTAATGAAATTTCCAAATGGGGAAACTCGTAATCTGCTCATTGAGGTGTTTAATTACAAGCGGGCCTGTGCACTGCAGATATGTTACACTTCTGGATTTGGCGGACAAAGACATGGACACGAGTTTGCTGGAAAGTGGTTGAGGGGTTTGGGGGGGGGGGGGACCAAATACTGAACGGGTCTGGTTGTGTATTGGATTTAATTGTATTTTAGCTTTTGATGTTATCTCAAAATCCCAGATCTCTCACTCTTTCTCGTCTGCTTTCTCAAATGCTCAGAGGTCTCACTTGCCTTCAATTTTGCCTGCTTTCTCCACGCCCCCCTGCAGATGTGCAACCCTACTCTGCTGGAGAGAACACTGAGTTTAATATCTTCCAAGTCCTTTAGTGCGTACAGAATATTCCTTCAAGTGTGCACTTCAGTCAGTCCATAGTGCCTGTCCTGTGTACAGAGCACAAGCTGTTTGGGAATTATCCACCGCCCCCCCCCTGTTACTCCAATGGATGAACCTCCAGAGGTAGAGAGCTACTTTAAAGTGACAGCCCATTACATCAGTCCTGAGCGGTAAATAACATTTCCTGTTCTGCAAACTTGCCCCTCGTATGAGCGGCACACAAACATAAATCTGGCAGAGAAACTAAAGGAGGGACTGTTGGAGCAAAAAACTGATACATTTAATAAGGAAAATAACTAGAAAAGGTGCAGATCGACGCCGCGAAGCTGTCTGACCGTGTAGCAGCGGCTGAGTGGCGGCAATGTACTCAGCAGATTGTGCACTGGTTGTTCCGTTAGCTGGCGGTCAATGACGGTATAAAACAGGCTATAAAAAGGTCTTCTGAGGAAATGTGAGACACTGCAACCAGGAGAGCTCCTTGAGTATGCAGCCATAACTGGCCAGCTGAATGCGATATTAGCCGTGGACGGGCACAAGGGCGCACACTCACTCATGGATGCACGCACACAACTGATAACATGATCCTCCCCGTGGAGATAAGAATGAAAAGCTGTCTCTCAAAACTGTGATTCTGAATTCCAATTATTTTTTTTTTTAATGTAACCCGGGTTCTGGGGACTTTTGTACACATTTCAGATTTACAGTTCTCTCCATTCCATTTCAGATGGCGGTGTCTCTAAACATGTTTTGACAGCTTTAGTTACTTTACTTTGTAGGTTAAGATGGTTCATACGTCCTTCATTCTGCACCAGTTAATTGTGGCCATGTTGTTATTTTTGTAGGAAAACACAAGATTCAGGGAACAGTTGACAACAATGTAATGCTTTTCAGTGGTAAGCACTCCGGAGCAGAGAGACCAAACAAGGCAAATGTTCCTTGCCGTTTTATCGGTCAGTCTCTCAATGACACAGGCCGAAGTCCAGAAGCTCTCGATGGCATTCCTGGGAGGAAGAATCATTTGTGGAAGGGGCTGAATTTGGGGGGAAGGAGTTGTGGAGAAAAAGCGATAAGGAGATGATGGTGTGAAGTCAGTAAGCGGAGAGGCCGTGATGAGCAAGAGGTAAACTCGGGTTGGAACAAAATAATTTGTTTCTTTTCTTGTTTACTGGCCCTGTTAGAGCTCATTCCTTTGATCAGTGCCTCAAAGCTTGTAATAGTGCAAAGCATGGCATTTGTGAGATTACTGCGGAAGGGCTGCAGGGGCAGAACCAACTCCACTCTCCCACCGAGCTGCAGCCTCAAAGGGTTCAGCTTCCTCTGAGAGATGATCCGGCGTCAACTTTCTGCCCACTGATTAGCATCTTGATTTTTTTAGGAGCCACCGAAGGAATGCACTTTGGTTAAAAGACACGCAGTGCCATGGACCTTAAATGTGCAAAAAGAGTGTTCACACCTCTACAGGGCACGCTGTGCCGGTGTGCAGGGAATGCAGAGCTTCTTCCGATACAGTATATAGTCTTCGACATCCAACAGTGTGTGGATATTGGCCCTGGTAGGTGGTCGGTTGGATAAAAATACAAAATGAAAGGGAAATCCTCTCTTTCTCCTTCAGTGCTGTAAATATTTTACCACTGAGGCTGTTGATGGAGTAATATGAGAAGGCCAAGCTCTATTTCAGGAGCTGGACAATTGCTTTGTACTGTTAATCTCTTTATTGAAAGCAAGACTGGTGTGTTGGAAGGCCGTTCCTTTTATGCACCTATTACATCCGCACTGACATTTTTACACGGGACTTGTAAAGACAAATAACTGCCGCACCGGGTTGACGCTGTGGACAGAATACTTCTCAATACTTCAGCTACTGAACTACTGTGAACTGCACCGCTTTGAATCAACGCATCCGCCTCGTCCGCATTTGAGCTCTGCCACACGTGTAAAATTAAAGTATTCCCCAAATTGTCGGACTGTAGTCGATGGACACGCCGGCGCATCCTACGGTGTTTACGCGACGGTTATATTCATATCTCCGCGGTAAAACGCCACAGAAATATGGTTTGGATGTTGCCGTAATCTGTAGACGTTCTACTTCAGTGTCCTTCTTCTCACGAGACCGTACGAGATTCACACATCGAGCCAAGAGAGCCTTGAACGTGTGACGTTTGTGTCGAGCTCCGCCCTGCAATGTAATTTGTGGAATCGTGTGTCCGTCAATACTTTGTGTGAAACTAACCAATGAACACTTAGGAAATCACTAAGGACCAACCCACCTTACGCTTCAGCAAAACACTGCCGTTTTCAGTCAGTATATATATATATATATATATATATATATATATATATATATATATATATATATCCTGTTCTTGTTTGGAAAACCGTTCTTGAAAAACAAAACAAAATATATAGTAAATATTTTGTTTGACATCCCATGATGCTTGTATGTAGTCATTTCTAAGTCCCATTGTATCTCAGTCCCTCTCACATTTGGTGAAAGTAGAGTAATCAAAAACCGATATTACAAAATGTGGTTTTAGACATTAATTACATGCATCTACTATTGTATTCATATATTCCACCACTTTTGTGAACCAGAGGCTTTGGTAAACCAATTTCCATCACCAAAACAGTTCGTTCACATGAGTAAAGCTATGTTTTAACAAGAGATTTGAAGAATTTTAATAAATCGGATTATGTAAAATCAAGAAAAAGACCGTAGACCCCAAGAGGGTTAACAGGTCTGTGGCGCAACTTTGTCACTCTATGGGGGAAATAATTTTGAGGTAACGTTGATAGAATTAAAGAGAACAGGTGATTGACAGCAGCGGGAAACATATATTTAGATAAACTTCATATTTGGATGAACGTTTCCTACTTTCTTACCGGTTATTACTCGATTCCTCGATCAACACGTAAACCCCACAATGCATCACCACATTTTCATTCCATGTGGTTTAAGGACAGCTTCACTGCACATTAAGCCAGCATGCGGTTACAATGCGTGCCATCGGTCTCCTCCGAGCCATTTGTGAAAACTACATTTAATTCCAGTTTATAATTACTCACTCCTCCAAAATCAGCCAGGAAGCCAGATGAACTCTGCCTTACCAATTAGCCGAGTGGGCTAATGACATGAACAACAGTCTGAGGCTGCTTCATTGCTGCAGGAGGCCCTAAGGTCTGCAGGATTCCTCCCTCGCATGAGAAGATTTAAGAAGGATTTTAGTTACTGAGCCAACTGCAACATTAATTACTTTCAGGGCCCCGGAAGTATGATGTAGCCTCTCTGCCCTCTGGGGCCGCAATTGGATTTCTTTAATTGACCTGTACCAGAACAGCTGACTTTAACAAAAGCACTACTTGAAGAGTTTTAGATGGCCGAGAGGATTGAGGAAAGATTGGGAAGCTTTTACTTATCACTACATAATGATGCAATTCAGACCTATTAGAGCTGCAATTCAGAGCTCTGCTTAAGCACCAAGTGGATAGGTCATTATGCAACTCTTCCTCTTGCTATGTTCTTGCATTGGCCCAGAGTGCGGGGGATAAGTGTTCTCCAGAAGGATGCCCGCAATGGTGTGAAGATTTTTGTCGAATTATTCAGCTGCTATCACATTTCTATTGTTGTTGTTGTTATCTGGAGAAGCCTCTTAAAGTGAGAACAATGCCCTGTTGGGGTTAATATACATTTTATATTATGCACTTATTATTATTACTACTTATTGGGAATGAGCACAAGATATTGTCAAGGTTGATAGAATGTGAATAAAGAATTACTTACTAACCTCAAACAGACCTAAGAAAACTACAATTATTAGCACAATTACACTCTTTCCAATTGCGGTAGATTCTATATTGTAAAAGAGTTTCTGAAAATGTGATATAAAACATCGGCAATCACTTGAACCTCAAAGTGCAATTGTAACAAATGTATTTAATATGTTGTCTTTTATGATATACAATTTAACTCAATGGTAAAAGGCCCTGTGATTGTATTATTTGTACAGTTTGAGGCTATATTTCATAGAATGTTCTTTTTATGGCCGCAGGTGACATGATGATGCAAAGGTAAAAAAAATATATAATAAAAGGACCGAAAAACAAGCTTTTAATGAATGCATAAAGAATATCATTTCTAAAATGTTTTTAGAAGCAACAGAATGAGCCGAACCCTTTTACGCCAGCAGCCGGCCCTGCGGTGTACGAAAACGTTCCAGTCTTCTGGTGGTGAACAGTTTAAAGTGGGGTCATGGTCACCCTGTGGGTAGTCACCTGACACCACGAGCATAATGATCGAGCATACTACACACTGCTCGGCTGATGTGACTCCCTGAACGCCAGACAGTTCACCCTTTCGGCTGGGCCACATGTATCTTGTGCTGTATTTTACACGTCCGCGGGTTCCACAGTGTGGGGCCCTGAACACAGAGGGTTGCGTAAAGAGTGCTGCGGCAGTGCATAGGGGTGTTTTCATCTCCTCGGTTGGACTCGCAAAATAAAATTCCAACTCAACAAAACATGACAGTCATGCAAATTGCATTTTTCTTTTTTTAAAAGACTTTCAAATTCGGGGTCAAACCACTCTCACACACACTTGATTCTGGTCTTGGAATGCTGTGTACAGTGCGGTGGCTCCACGGGGCGTTTCTTGTGTGAGTTGTGTGAGCCTCAGGGACACCTGGATGTTGTTCAATAAATTGTTATGCTCAGTGTGTCCTTAACCTTGTAGCAAACCTCTATACGCCGAATGTGTTGTCATTCAATCACTTGCTCAAAGCCCAGAAACCTCCACTTCTTCTTTTTATTACTCTACCTAGAAGGTGGAAAATATCAAGTTCATCGGTGGCTTTTGTTTTGAAGAGAATGTCAGGGCTTTTCTCTGTATTACCTTAATACACTAACTCATGTTTAATATACTATTGTCATCATGTGAACATGTTGTTAAGATCTCACGATGGCTTTTCACAGGCTTTTCTCACCACAACCTACCACGTGCGTACGACATATCGTAATCCAACGTGATGTCATCATGTGATTTATTCGTCACGTACATAACGGGACTTATTTTATTTGAACTAACTTCTAACAAAGTCGATTCCTTTTTATTGTGGCTGCATGCATGTAACATGTTGTCACGTGTTGCTGGACCTTTGCAGGAAAGATTAACTTCTTTTGTAAGATATCATACGAACCAGTGTGTGAGGATTAATGGTTGGTTTGACCCCTGTAGAGTTGTAATTTTGTATTTTGATTTGAACATGCACATAAAGGTAGGCTTATGTTTTATGTTAATACATAAAGGAAGTTATGATCATTAATAGGGAATATTAATAGAGAATATTCTGCAGAAATATATTGTAAAGCATAAGATGATCATTGTTCTATTATTGTAACTGTTGATAACTGTATGTATTATAATTGTATGATGCATGAGAATGAATGATAGTTTATTGTTCAAGAAATGTTGTTAAAATTGAAAGCGGGGTGGGAATGCGGCTATATGACGTTATTTTATTCTGAAGGCAAGATAAGAGGTTTTATTCTGAAGAGGAACTTCTCGTCTTGACCGGAAGTGTGACATTTGACCCCGTGACCTTTGAAGTGGCCTTAAGCCAACTAAAGGTGATGTTTGTTTGACCCAGCGAATTACTAACATTTAAAAGGTGTTAAATACTTATAAAAGGGATTTGTACTGAGGGAAGCGTTCTCTTTTTACTTTTCTTTTGTCTTGAATTGACCAGACAGCTCCCTACTTCACGAGAGAAAGTGTCTGTGGAAGTCTGTGGAAGTCTGTTCAACCGGCCCTCATGATTATTTTGTCTGGTCATTAAATATTGTTAATTTCAAACCCATTGAATCCTGACTTTTTCCTTAAGCCCAAGGCGTCCAGTAAACTCGTCTTTTTTTTATACCCCTCCTGCCCACCCTGAAAAGACTTTCTTGCTCTTAGTGATGAGTGTGTTGCTCTGAGCCTCTCCTAAGGACACAGATGGGTTTGGTCTGTATCAAAGCACCGCGGGCCACTGCCCAAGCGTCCAAATTTAGCCCGACCAGTCCGAGTGATGGAGCTGTACACGAGGGATGTTCAATATGGCCCCGCAACAAAGAGAGCAAAACACACACTCGCCTCCCCTGCATTCTCCTGAAGCCTCAGGGGTACGAGTGTCTGTCTCTCATGCCGCGTCCATCAGGGTGAGAAATGAGTTGGGGTCAGCCGTGCCAAAAAAACAAATCAACCAGATCAACCCAGAAAATGAAGATACAAGCCTGACAGATTCCTTCTCCCTCTCTCTGCATTGTAGCCTAGATAACATCCTCTCAATATAGTGCTTTCTTTTGCCATTGGCTATTGCACTAATTTCTCATAAGTGCCTGCTGTCACTCAACACTTGAGTGCCCTACAAACCTTATTAGAGCTGCAGTGAAGGTGATACTGCAGAAGCATTTATGTCATTATGTAGCCAGTGGGCCCACATCTACACATTCTAGTCTCATGAGTCTCCGTTAATGTATTGGAAAAATATAATACATCATTTCTCTTTAACTTTTATTATTTTTTTTAAATTATTTTTCTTGTTTTGCCGTCACACACGTGGCATTATCTCAGACCCACAATGTACTGCAAAAAAAGTTATTCTCTATGTGACAAAACCGCCGTAACTCAAAATGTCCTCTGTGATCACAGCCAGTCGTATTGATTTTTGTTCACTCCTGTCCTCGCTGACCTTTCAGGATTTGGTTTCAGGGCTGTCGAGCACTGACAAGGTTATCTTGGCTGATAAGCAAATTAAAAAATACAAAAAGTGAAAAGCGACAGTGACTAGAGGTGGTTGAGTTATTATCAGGGCAATAAGCAACGCACTTGTCCCTCCACAAAACCGCTTTTCACGAGTTCCATTATACATATTTTACACAATATATAAAGACATATATGACCATGGGTGTGCAGTACAACACCACTGTATTTGGCACCATCTGTCGCTGTTGTTGTTGTTGTTGTTGCATGCTGTCACAAACCAGAAGACACTTCTCTGAATTTCATTTGCCAGTTAAAATAATTGGTCTTCCAATCCCCAATTTATATGACCTTATCTCCCGAGCCTGTACAAGGGAAGCATAAATGATTATACTGTCAGCTCAAGTATTTTTAGAGTCACTTCACTCTTGCAGAAACAGGCCAAAAGGCTCACTTCAGAGGGAAAAAAACACATTACCTTTGATGCATGCCAATCAACACTGTTGCAATTAGTATTTTATGGTATGGATTTAATGTGTTATTTGTATGCAGTTTAATATAAGAATGACATCGATACCATCGCTCACTAAGTGAGGACAGTAATAAAGAAATATGTCATTAATGAGCTCAGTAAAGTCTCCACAAATGCAGAAGTCATGAGCAAACCTTTTTGAAGGGGTTCTCGTTCGTTGTTGATGAAAACACTAATAGCATATCATTATGAAATCAGCAAGACATCTGTTATTTTAATACTCTCTTGTGACAACCATGAATGGTTATAAGAATATAAGAACGTGCAATTGGGGAGATGTAAAAAAAAAAATCTCAACCGCACCGCAGTGCCGATGTGCGAAATTAAAAAATGTAAACAACACGCCGAACGCTGTGAGCGCGTTGATGTAGTGGGAGAGCAAAGAAACGGATAAACGGCGTCTGCTCTGAGCTGCCATTAGCGCGCCCCGTCTCGCCTGCTAACCACCTGCAGGGCCTCCTCTACTTCCAACGGCGAGAAGCGGCAGAGCGTTAGCTAACTGCATCGCACGGTGGAGTTGCGTGAGGTTATCTTTGAACTTGCTGAAACACTTAAGACTCTTTTTTCGACGGGGTAGTTTTTGAGAGTTCGATTCGTTCGCTAACAGCCGCGTGCTCACACTCTCAAGTCTGACACCGACTTAAGCCTTCTCCCACCCACTCTGCGGCTATATGTTATCAAATGAACTGGCAGCTGTATCAGTGGAAGCAAACAGAACCTCGGCCACAGATTCCCTCAGCACTGCGTGTACTGTGAGTGATAAAGTCTAGCTTGCTGTAAGCTGGACTGAGATCGCGCAGTACTACAGACCTTTAACTCCACTCTAGTCCAGCTGTGGACGACTTATAGTGTCTGTTAGTGTCAAAAACTGCTATGCATATTGATTTAAATACTTAGTTCTACTACTATCGTGATCCAACACCAGTTGGTATGATGCTTGTTCGTTTAGCATCAACACAACTACCACAGTGAGTAAATTAAACCTTGATTTAATTCGCTATGAGCTCCATTTAGGATACAGCTTCATATACTTTGGAGGGACAGTGAAGCATATTGTTTGACTTGTCTGCGGCGTAAAGAGTGAAGAGGAGGGGAGCAAGATCCGCTCCCTGTGGGACCCCCGTGCTGCAGACAGTCTTTTCCATTCCGCAGAGAGGGATCTATGCTGATGACAGCTTCATCAACCTTAATGCCTTGTTAACAGGCGAACTGTACGACGTCTAGTTAGGTTGTGAATGGTTGGAGACAGTGTAAATCAAACTCTATGGAATGTTTTATTTTTTAAGGATGTATTGAACATTGAATGCCATTAGTTCTAATATGTCATTCTTTAATTTAGCGCGTGGATTTCAAAAGTGGCAGATAACACGACCTTGCAGCAAAAGGCTCCTGGGTTCTAAACCCGCCGTCCTCTGGCTTTCTCCCACAGTCCGGCATGCGGGTGAGGTCAAATATCAACTTTTATTGTGTGAACGTCTGTCTCTCTGTGTCCGGCCTGTGATTGACAGGTGACCTGTCCAGGGCGTACCAAGCCTCTCGCCCCAACGTCAGCTGAAATAAGCTGCAGCCACCCGCTAAGGGTAAGCTGTTATTGATAATGGATGGATCCACCTACAGAATGCCTTTCTACGCTCTTCTAATAGAATCATCAGGCTGGTTAAAGAATGTCTTAGGAGTCAATTACATATTGATTTATGCTTTTGAATTTGACAGCATCACATCATGTCTCTCCGGTCTGCTCGTGCAGTCTCTCTCTCTCTCTCTTTTTTTCTGATGCACGTTCTTATTTAATTGTTTATCATTGTCTGTATTACGGCTTTTGTTTACTTTAATAATCTACCTTTTTGCTTCTTTTGGTAGCATTTGTGTCATTTTTCGCTGGATTTCTTTTGTCTGACAGATTGTATTGTTTGTATTCTTTTGCTCGATCGTGTTTTTATTATTTGTGCGAGTGAAATGCTGTTACATCTGAAGCAAACGACTAAAGGAACAGATCATGAACTCCATCAGTAGAATGTTCTACTCCTTGGTTCTGATGCTACCGATGCCCTCACTGACATTACCAGTGATGTTATGAGTAATAATGCATGACATTTTCCACTCTTTGTTCCTGCAGTGAATCAACATACAGCCAGTTCATGAAGGCTTTTTATATATATATATATATATATATATATATATAAAATATTAGGGCTGGGCACGTTAACGCGAGCAATCCATTAACTCAGACGACAATAATTTGTTCATGCGTTAACAGCATTTATTTTTTGGCATTGGGGGGGGCTTAACGCTGCTGCACACATTGACCGAGAACATGGAGAAATGTACTTTTAAATGGACATTTTCATTTTAAATCTCTACCAGACGGCGTAGTTGATAAAAGTAAAGCTATTTGCAACCACTCAAACTGGAGTTATCTTATCACCGGAGGACTACGAGCATGAAGTCCTACGGGCATGAAGTACTACGAGCATGAAGTACTACGAGCATGAAGTCCTACGAGTATGAAGTACTACGAGCATGAAGTAATACGAGTATGAAGTTGTCAGGATCTGTAGTGTTGTGTCGTGTTTCACATCCAATTATGTCTGTGTATGTAACAGGTTTCCCCGTTACCCGGTGAGTCTCGGATGTAACAGAGGCAGCAACACGGCTTGATGTTTGTTCCAAAATACTTTTTTTGACATACAGTCTCCGAATGACGGCTCCTCGCCTCTCTCCTCTTGCTTCTCAGTCCCTCCTGCTCTTTATTGGGGAGAGACACAGACAGATTAACCCCAGCTGAGGCCGATTAATCCTCAGCCCCAGCTGAGACTTATTAGACATCATTCCGGCATTGTTCCCTGAGCCACACCCCCGCTCCACCGACTCTACAGCTGAGCCTAACCACACCCCACTGCCACAGTGTATTTCTCTTCATAATGGTATCCTTTCAGCCATTTGTGAAATTGTCATAATTAGCATTTTAATTCTTGGAAAAAGAAAACTTGTTTTGTGAGGTCACGGTGACCTTGACCTTTGACCTCTCCTCCCAAATGTTACCAGTTTATCCTTGAGTACAAGTTTAGTACAGTACAGTTTATCCTTGAGTACAAGTGGACTATTGATTGAGTTGAGGAAAAGAAGAGGGGGTGGATTCACTGGAGTGAAATCCAAGCGAAAAGTTCACAACAGAACTAAAGAGGTACATCACGTGACAACTGTCGGCAGGGAAGCAACAAAAATGGACTTTGTCAGATTTGGAGAAAACAAAGCATAGCCGTGTGGGCCTGTGCATCCCTATCCCTAGGTAGATGCTGCCTGGAGCAGTGGCTTTACTCCCGCTGGTACCCTCCACACTTAACATATGAGGGATCATCTTTCAATGTGGTGCTTTAGTTGCAAGTATCCACCAAGTGGTAGAGTTTGCAGTGACTACAGTGCTGCAGCTGCCTTCATCCTCTCCTACAGGCTTTTACTCTGAGGCTAACTCTATTAGTTCCCATGAGTGGGGAAGAGGAAAACGCTCCTTCCTCATTCATTCCTTCCAGCACACACCAGACTGAAAGTACTGGGATATTTATGATGGGTATTTCATGGACTGAATGGCTTTGTGTCAGGGATGGATGCCCTCATTCCTGTTTTTATTCATTTACAGAGCATACCTACTTGGGGGGGGGAAACAATTTGTCTTTGACACACTTCTTTTCTGCTTTAAGGACTGAAAAAGTTCAAATTCGATAGCATTGTATTTTCATTTGCAATATTAAGAGCTGATCAGATCAAAGGGAACATTTTAGAAATTACACACATTATTAAGTCTTCCATTTGTATTGAGGGTGTCAGCAAAAGACTGTCACAGTTCAAACCTGAAGAATAGTTCTCAGTCAAACTCCAGAACAAGCCGTGAACACAACCTTGACATATCACTTTTTTAAATTGATGAGACAAACGTGTTAGCAAACTGTTGCTCTTGGATCCATCCAGCCCTTTACGGAGCGACATTGTCTTTGGAGTCGTGTGTCTGGCTGCAGCTGTTTTAATCTCCACCCATTCCTCAGGGAAATAACCGTCTCTTAAGCTGCTAAATACACACATTTTCACCCGCTGTTCATGTTTCATGCGTGAAACCATGTCAACGTTGACTAGCTCTTTTACACAATAAAGTCATTTTAATCCAAACCATGCCTATTCATAGCCTAACTCTGTGCAAGTAGTTTAGTTGTGTAAGTAAATCTAAAAACTAAGTAAACCTACATTGGAAGTGTAAAGAGGCTTTATGCGTGGAACGAGTGGGACACGCTGTCCCCGATACGTCCAAAACTGACGCTAGAGATGTCGTGTCATAGTTTGAAGTGCACAGGGCCACTGACCAAGCGTCGGTTGACGAGTTAGAAGCGAGAATGTGTTGGCCGAGGAGATGTGCACACATAAACAACACGGTGAGACCGGCGAGAGTGGACGCGGTAACGTTGTGTTCTGTAAGAGCAAAATTATCATAAAGCTCCATAAAGCCAAGCGGAGCTGCAGATTGAGTGGATAACTTCTCTGTACGGACGACCACTTTCACATTGTCACATTGCTTTCACATTGTCATTTGATACATTATGATACAAATATCGATTGATTTTAAGCCACTTTGACGGCAGTATAAATATATATGTCATGGCAGTCCAGTAAGTAATGAAAACGGAGTACAAATGACATGGAGGTGAGATAATTAAGTGGGAGAATTTCTCATTTTTGGGGACTGCTTACTAATTTAAGAATAAAAAACTTCCATCGAGACAGTTTCTGCTCTGAGCTCTGAAACCAACCCTGTCTGATTAAAATTGCATTAATGTACCACTAATTCACAACAGCAAATACATTCTGAAAGAGACATAATGCAGCCCAGATTACAACGCGTTGTTTTGTTAATGTATATTACAGCCTAATTCACAGACATTGAATACATCAGCCAAATGTTCCCCACTACACATTTAATTTGTTGTTCTACACTATCCAGTTGTTGCAACAAAAGCAATTACTCTTTATGGTTAATTTATTTACTTTTAACCAAAACCACAAGCTTTCCCACTCTCATGTATCCTTTTGAAGGGCCTCCAACCAGCCAGACACCCCCCTCTTACGACTCGCATGCGGTACAGAAAAGTGCTTATACGAGAAGAAATGTTGCCAGGGAACATGATCCGGGCCTCATTTACTTTCCCTTCAAAGCACAATTGGGAAAACAGATCAGTAGTATATATATACAGGTCATTTCTCGGAGACAGCGTTGCCGTGACAATGAGTTTTCTGTTACGCTAATAGCAGCAGCATAAAGCCAGTTTTGTACTGGAGCACACACAGTCAACAAACACAGACACACACATTTATTCTATGCTCGCATAATATGCAGAGTGGTTTATTTCAATTCCAAGGCAAATAATAATAACAACGATGAAGCATTTGGATGCTGCCCCAAGTACAATTGCCGACGAGCAAAATGAGAGCGTTTTTTGCAAATGTGTTGCGTTATTGTCATCAGCAGCAATAAAACTTTTTTTGAATCAATACATCGACGACGACAGATACTTTGGCCAGTGAGGAGGAGGAAGAGGAGGAAGAAGAAGAAGAATGATTGAGGAGGTGGGAAGCATATTACAAACGTGGCAATGATGATGAATAATAATGCTTGAGGTGATTAAGATGATGATGAAGATGATAATTCCTGGAACAGCAGCTCTGTACATGGTAAGACAGCTCTCTTTTCAAGAACTTGCACGTAATCATAGCGGAGAAACTCACACACTGGAGTCATGACAACCCCCCCCCCCACACACACACACACACACACACACACACACACACAAGATACTGCCAGGGCTTCCAGGAGCCCAGTAACATGTTGTAATAATGCATCGTGGCAATCACCGCAACATGCCGACACCCTTCCATACAATACGCCTGTATATGCACTCTAACCTTTCAACTTCAGGCGCGGGTAATATACACCGGCAAATGCTTCCCGTGACATTGTCATCCCCTCGATTTACTCAAGAAATGGATCATTTATTAATACATTAGAGTAATTATGAGGTAAAAATCAATCATCAGATATCTGATACAGGGTTGAGTGTTATTCCAGAATGCTCTCTCAGGAGACGGTGTGCATTTCAGTAAGTCAGAAATGTAATTAGCCCTTAGCTCGGGGGCTAGGCTGCGTTTTAGGCCGACCTCCTCTTCACAATGCACACATGGGCGTCACTGGTACCGAACTAGGTATTCAGTCACACTGATGGATAAATAAATGAGTCACAGACAGAAGAGGAATGTTTCAGAATTGACTGTTTTGCAGCAGTGCAAAGTGTACTCTGTTGCAGCCGTGTTACGGCTTGAGATACTTCGACATTCTGCAGCCCTCACAGATCACTTTTCTTTCACAGGAATCAAGAGGAGACTGGGAGCAGCCCAGTGGGTTCTGCGCTGACCTTTTATCAACTTTTGTCACTGGAGTTGAGTGGGATAGCAGAGAACTCTGACTGGCCTTGAGGTAACGCTCATCCAAAACCAAGATAGTTAATTTTACACCGTGCAAATCCGTGTGGGTGAAGTTTTGCACATAGATTGACTCAAGCACGGCTGGCACTGTAAGTGTCCACCTACTCAGACCAGACCGCGTTCTCTTGACCACTTCAGGGATGAGAATGTGAGCTTCGTTTTTCACTCCTGGCCCTTAAAAGTTAAAAGTCACGCATGTCTTGGACAGGTCTATACACACCCAATAAAAACAATCACATGTAAAATAAGCTATTCTTATTCACTATAATTAGAAACTAAGTTTAAACTGTGTTATATCTATCTAGCTATATATGTGTATATATGTATATGTATATATATATATATATATATATATATATATATATATATATATATATATATATATATATTATAGCTCTCAATGGTAAGGTTTACTTGAATACAAGTAGCTGTGTCTACTGAAGTAGAACGTGTGAAATGAGAACACCTCCATTCCTTTAACTTCCTGTGTGCAGATGTATAATACAATGTTGGCCAACACACTTTGGATTGGCTTACCTCCAAGGGGAATCTCCTTGAAATGGCAAGATCAGACACGTCAAGTGCTGTTGTAGCCTGCAAGGATAAGAATGAGGGCCAGGATGAATTTGCTCATTGAGGATGGATTCATCCTTCGGCATGACTCAATGATATAAATTGTTCTCTTTTTGTAAACGTCTGATCTAATGTGTTCATCCTCAGCTCGCCTGTTTAACTGTGCATTGTGCACTAGACCAACATTGTATAGTACATTAGTATAAGTGTGCTTGGAACCAAGGTATTCACCACTCAAGGTGTGCTCTGCTGCTTTATCAGAAAAAGAGAGACAACTGTCTGAGGTTAGCCTAAGGAAGATGGATGGTTTAGCTTCTAGCAAGTAGGGCACCACTAACCTTGAGCCAGGATGATACAGTCTGTGGTGTGTGTGACAAATTGATTGCTGGTCAACCATCAGCTGGCCGAGAAAGCCCTTTCAGAGCTACTCGAGACAAGATGCAACGAAATGCTGATGGGACAAAACGACGGCGTCAGCCAGGGGCCGAACCCCACTGCCGCCGCCAATATCATTATTAACCCATTTATCATCGCTTTAGCTGGGTTGGTACATGTCACTCTGGGTGGGGGGGGGGGGGGGGCTGCGGTTCAGGATGTAGAGCAGGTCGTCTATTAATCACAAGGTGTGGCGGTTTGATCCCCGACTCCCCCTGTCGACATGTTGAGGTGTCCTTGAGCAAGACACTGAACCCCCAAGACGCTCCCGATGGGCGGGCCACTCTGCTACCGTCGCTGTGTGTGTGTGTGTGTGTGTGTGAGTGAGTGGGTGGATGACTTGTAAAGAGCTTTTGTCAGTTAAAGGTAGAGAAGTGCTGTATAAATGCACAAAGCCAACCTGAAATTGGCTTTGATTGGTCAGCAGCAAGTCACTGTATTACACCAGTGACCGTAAGAAAACTGGTGCTTCTCTGGAAAGTGTGTTAACATTGGTAAATAGGACAGTGGCATTTCCCGAAGAGACGACGTTGACTGATTTGAATTCACGTCTGTAACTTAAATATTTAACAGACATGCAAACATAATTTCTCACATGTTTAAAACGGCAACTGTAAACCAGGAGAAAATACCCAGGCTAAACAGGATGGACTGGTAATGAAAATGACTCCTGGGCCTTCAACTCAGACACCGGCAACATTCACATACATGGCCTTGTGGTAAATAGACTGTATCGAAAGCAGCTGGGTTATGACCATACGCTAAAATAGTCTGATCATGGCCTATGTCCATGTGATAGCCACATAGTCCACCACCTCAACCGGTCTGGGCTGGTCCTCAGTGCGACGGCCCCCAGGAGTTGAGATTGTTCTGTCTTTCTTTTTGCATCAGCCAAAACGGTCGGAACTGCCCACCAGAAGAACTGGTCCAAATTGGCCAGTCTAGTCCTGTTGGTGATTGCTCCAAAAACAGAACGCTGGCAAGTTGCCTTTTGTTGAGTAAAAAGTAAGTTTGGCAACTGTGTTACAGGTGTCCCTGATGGAAGCGGGAGCTAAAGCTTCTTCTCCACAGCTGTGCTACTGAAGAAAAGACTTGATATGAATAACTCTATTGCCAACAGAGAACTGGTTTAACCAGCTTCTCAAAATGTCATTACAATAAAACTTCTATTTAACTCCTGTTAGTCCCATTGTACTCCTATTTCACACAGCAGATTATACACAACGTTGCCTGGAAAGCAGTGACTGTACAGTATGCCCAAATGCTTCAGTGGACAAATGAAGACTGCTGGAAGGGAAAGGAGAAGTCTCTCTTTGAATTCCAAATTAACAGCGGCACAAAGGCAGCTTTGGGCTGCCGGTCCACTATTCTGATAGTTAGCCTTCTCTCTTTTTTTCCCCACTGCCTTGTCATACTTTCAGGCTGATGATATGATACGTACTCAACTTGGATTGCTGCTCTTTTGTTGTCAATCTGGCACGAAAACACACCGATAATCAAACATAAACTATGACATTGACAAATGTCATGACATTTGATATATGATATAACTGATCTGATTCTGATACATTGTAAAATGTCCCACACTTTAGAATCTCATCCCTGCTCCCCCTGCTGTTCGGACAGAGTTTCAACTGTAGTAGTCATTATTACCAACATCTCAGATGGGCCCTAGTGCACCTCTGGGTCCCATCCACCTGTATGTGTGTGTGTGTGTGAGAGAAGAAATCCATATTGTTTTCTTCATGGTGATGCCCCAAAAGACCTCCAGCATGCAGGTGTGTATAGGCTCTTGTTGCTGTTGCACTGCAGCTGATAAAACACGTGTGTCTTGAAGCCCCCCGGAGCAGAGACAAAACAGTGGATATCCTCGAGTAACAAGCTTTAATTCAGTGAAAGGCAATAAAAAGGATTATTTGTTTACAGGCAGCTGCAGCGCTGCTTCCTTGTAATCATGAGGTCAAGTATCTTTATATAGTCGTGACCCAACAGCAGCCCCTTTGTCTCCTACGGGCTTTTCCATGCGCATGGCTTCCAATTTCCTTGGTTCAAAGAGGCTGAGTGTTCTCAACCTGGTGCTGGACGTGACCCTTTTCAAACTCGCGCAGATGCTGCACACTTTCTGGGGCTTTCGTGGCCGAAAGCGTGTCAATTACTAACCGCATCCTGGCCCCCGCGTGAAAGCGGCAGGTCATGTCCAAAATATGAATAATATTAAGGTCTCTCTGGAGTGCCTGGAGGCAGAGACCCAGGAATAGCGTCTGTGTCGTTTCAAAGCAGAGCAATTATCCAAAGCCAGGCTGGACGAATCGATTCCTGCAGACTTTTTCAAATGCTCCCGGCCAATTATAAAGGCAGTGCATCCTCCCTTTTTTAGGCCAATCCTTGGTGTAGGCACCGCCGACTGATAGGACTTCACCTGGAGAACTATGCCTTTTTTGTTGTTGTTGTTGTTGCCTTCTTTCTCTTTTTATCTATCTTTCTTTTGCCTACTCCACCAGTAAGATATTACAATTATTACTGGAGGCGCACCCCCGCCTTTCTTCGCATCATCCTCCACGTGATCATAACCACTGTAGGAACCAGCTGCTGAGAGAGAGAGAGAGAGAGAGAGAGAGAGAGAGAGAGAGAGAGAGACCAACTCACTGCGACTCTGGAGCGCCGCACATAGCCGACAAAGTAAGCGGGAGGACCGCTCCGCTCGTGCAGGAGAGCCGCTCGTTTCACCGGTGGATACTATCACACACTTCGTCGTCGTCTCCCCCTCCCCCTTCCCCCCTCCACCCCCCCTTGTCCGTGGGATAGTCTGGCTCCATTCTCTCGCTTTCACCGTTTTTTTTTCGGATACCTCTCACCCCCCCCCCCCCCCCCCTAACTCCCCTCCCCCGTGCTTTTTCTGTCTTTATCATCTTTCCTCCCCTTCTCCTCATCCTCGAGCAGCATCCTCCCCCTCTCCGCAAGTCTCCTTGCCCGCCCGGCTAACTTTTCCCACCCGCCTCCATCCCTCACACTACCTCCTCCATCGCTCACCAACACTCGGCAGTTGTCCCCCCCCCCCACCCCCCCCCCACAGGTCCTTCTCTTATTGCGGCAGCCTCCCCCTGGATCGGGCGGAACCCAGTTTTGGCCAGACTCCACCGGGGCACTGCTACATGGGGCGCACGGTCTCGCACGGAAGATGGTCCGCTCGCGCCGGTTTCTAGGCGCCCCGCTGAACGTGCCGGGATTGGAGTTGTCGGTGCGAGTCCGCGTCTCTTCCCCAACTCGCCCGTGCTGACGGGGCCAGTGAGACACATGGGTCCCTCCGCGGCGGCGCGGCCACCGCTCGAGGAGCCCCGACGGCTGCGCCAGTGGGGCGCGACGGCGGGAGGCTGGCTCCGGATCACCCTCGTCTCGTTCCTCGCCACTTTACCTGTGGAGCAGCTGCGCGCCTTCCCCTCGTCCCTCAGCGACTGCCAGACGCCGACCGGCTGGAACTGCTCCGGTGAGAGTCACTCCGTTGAAGGCAGAGAGAGAGAGAGAGAGAGAGAGAGAGAGTTGTGCGCCTCGCGGAGAGAAAGGGCGACCTGGTTGTCCCAAGTGCGGCACGCGCGGCCGGTAGACCGGCACGCAGCGGCGTCATTACGGAGAGGACAGGCATCAAAGTTTAGAGGAGACTCGCTGTCGTTATTGCGGCTTTGTGTGTGCGTGTGTGTTGCACGTGTGCGCATCCAGCAACCACGCCAGGGTTCGGCATCGGTTCTGTGGGACATAGCTGCAGATTCATAACACCGCAAAGCCCGATGAGAGCATGCAGTTGTGTGTGTGTGTGTGTGTGTGTGTGTGCGTGCGTGTGTGTGTGTGTGTGTGTGTGCGTGTTCCTTGATGTGCATTTAGCCTCGTCTAGAATTTGCCTCGGGCTATGACGGCGAGGCATTGACCGGCGATCATGTCAAAACAAACAAAAAAGCAGAACATGTCACCTGGCAGGGGGAGAACCAAACGAGAGAGGCGGCGGGGGGGGGGGGGGGGGGGGGGGGGCAATGATGTCGACCCGAGGCAAAGTGAACACATCGGCTGATCATTTGAACGGGAGACCGAGCGGAGAGAACCGTCGCCACAATAATAATCACATTAATATCAACACAGTTAGTTCTATGACACTGATGGGCTACTTCATGTCGACGTGATGTCACTTGATGTTTACAGCTCAGTGTGAGTTTAATCCCCCGAAAAAAATTAATTGCAGCGAGAAATGATGAATCTAGTTAAATTGGCGTTTTTTTTTGGCACCGTTTCATCAAAGTGTCACTTAAAACACAAACGCGGTCGTTTCCTTTTTATTGGCCACCGAGCTGTAAACTTGTTTTCTCTCCTCGGTTTGCCCAAAGCGATGAAATCAAAAAGAAAAAAAAAAGAAGCGAAGCGGCCCGAGCCTCGCCTCTCTTTGTAAAGCAGCCGACTGGGCCGCCATATATTTCCCCTGTCGCCTGTCCAAGTCTGAACCCTTAAAATAGCTCCGAGCCGATTCCACACACTCGGTATTGATATCATAGCTCAACGCGGCCACGCATCAATATGGAGTCGTCGCCGTTTTGCAGCCCGAATACTTGGATGTTGATACAAAAGGGAGGGGAAACATGTCCGTGATAAATAACACCCGTCGTGAGAATATTGTGTGACAGGACAGCTTGGCAGGGGATTTGAAATAAACACGTGCATTCATAGTCAAATCGACACTTCAGACACAGGGAGGTCGTTTAGAATATGTTTTATAATGAATTTGATCACGATGCTATAGGCTACGCAAACGAGAACTATAGTTTTTTTTTTATGATGGCGATTTGTAACATTTAGAAGATAGCTGTCTTCATTGTAAGCATCTTTGGCAATTCAATTCTAATTTGAAAAAAAAGAAGAAGAAAAAAAAAAGCTTTGGAGTTTAGTTAATAATGCTGTTCGCTCAAAAATAAGAAAATACATGTTCCTTCGCAGTGATTCACCCAATCCTGTGGATTCAGATCCTCTATATTATAAGTATTGTTTTTTATTTGGAGGATCATTTTGCGCTGCTGATGCTGACGGTGGTGGTGATGAGTTGCTCGTGACCACCGATAATGGTACACATCCTGTCCAAATGCACACTTGCCCACCTCCCTACTTCCTGACACACTCATATGTGTTGCAAGGCTTTTATCCAACACGCCTTGAGGAGGCTTAAGTGCCCATATACATATATATATATATATGTATATATTAATATATATATATATATATGTGTGTGTGTATGTTATACTGAGAATAAAGACTCAGACTCTTGCACCCAGCATCAATTAGAATTAATAGGACGAAACAAGTGGCACGTGATCCATCGTGAAAAACATAAACCCCTCTCACTAATGATCATAATAATAAATAAAAAAAACAGGCAGTAATTGCACAGGGCTTTTATTATCCACTCCCTTCCTGCAAATCATTCACTTGCACGTGTGAAATTTCTTCAGCTCCACAGAGAATAAGGCAGGGTTGAAAAACTGTTTTGTGATGAGTTCAGTGTCACCTCAGTGCTAAGACACAGATAATTATGGGCAGCAGTGTGATGAAAATGGGGATAATGGGTACCAGATTCAGCTGTGCTGCCGTTTGAACCGGTGCTGAATGAGATTCTGTTCCATGGAAAAAAAAACAGAGGGGAGGGGAAGAAGAACAAAAAAAATAAACATGATAAAGATTGTCATTCTGTTTTTGTTTGCATCTGGACGGCTGCGAACAACTGCCGTCGAAAGGCTTCTCAGCAGAGCATCCCAAAGTGATCTCGACACTGACTTGGTCTTTGTTCTATTGTGCGTGCAGAGAGACGGACTTGGTCTTGAGATGCCTGTGGTGAACCCCAGTGCGTCATTGGGATACATGTAGTGTCGTGTGCAAAGATGCGCTATAGGCTTAATGTACATACTTCCTCCCAACCCGTCAAATACAGACACGTGGTCAGTGCCCCTCTGCGTCCTTTACCGACGCAACACCGACGCCCGAGAGTTGCTAATTGACGAGGTGGGAGTGAGAACGTGTTGGATATCAGGCGACGTACAATTGCGAAACTGTAATGTGTGCATGGGTACCTGCGATGCTTGGGACGTGTCGAAGTAAAACTTCACAAGGCCGTAAGGCCGTCACGGAACTGTTAAAGCTTTTTTTTCTCGCCAGCCATCGTTTCAACTGGGTGAGATAATACTAAGAGTGTTGAAGTGTTAATTTGAGAAATATCTGCATCTTGAAATCCAAGCACTCAGTTTAGATACAAATATGTCATGATCAAGGGGGAGATTTTAACCCCTTTTCACAGAAGACGTGTTGACACGTCGCAGGCGTAAATAATCAAATTAATGAGGACTGAATTCCATTTCGCTCCTTCAGTTTCTGGTGTTGCGCGTGCTGTCTCACTGTCACACTGTCATTTACTACCTGGGATGCTAACTCAGATTGTATGTCGATAGGTGTGTTGTTCAAAATATTCATAGACAGGAAAGGATTATCTCATACTTTCATATCTCCTACACCTGCTCCATCATAAATTATCAAGTCAGATTTGCTCATTTTCAGGCTTTAGAGTGACTTTAGAATGATTTCTATGCAGAAATACCTAACCCTTTGGGGGGGTAACGTGGCTTTAATTCCGACATAGTTTTGCTGTTGCTCAGGAGGTGGTGTGGCTGGTTCTTTAATGACAAAGTTGGTGGTTCAATCCCCCTCATGTCAAAGTTTCCTTGAGCAAGACACTGAAACCCAAGTGACTCCTGACATCGTAACCTCATTTAATGCTTTTTTTTTTTATGATATCCTACGAAAAGCAATTCCCCAGTTTTGGTCCATTCCCTGGTGGCAAGCGGCTATACTTCAGGGTCAAGACTTCCTTTTCTGTGTTTGCCGTTCATTGTTTACAGGCAGATTAGGATCTAGAGATGTGAGATCAGAGTTGGAGTTGAGAGATCAAGTAGCCAGTTTACAAGCACATTTTTAAGCAATAAAAATCTGAATCTGCATCAGACGGTAGCCGGTGGGTTCCCAGATTGCATTTCGGCCAATGCGTTCCACCCTTTTTGGCTCTCCACACGTACATTTTACCTGCATTCTGCTCGAACTTGATTAGTCACCACTACTCGGACTACAAACGTAAACTTGCTTATGTCTAGGCAACACATCTACTTAGGTGTAGGAAAAGGTTGTGATTTGGGTTAAAATAACTACAGAAGTGGTGGTACTGAAGTACGGCAGTTACGTGACAAATAAATCAATGTCGACCTCTGGTTTCACACGGACCATAAACAGCGGCCTCCTGGCTGAAAGTCTGGTCCTTTTGGGCAGACCCTTCAATCGCAATCTCTTTCCTATGCTCTTAAGACTTAATTGTTAACTATTAAGTGGATTACTACACATTTACTTTGTGGGATGTATATACGGATTACAGTGCATTACCTTTTTTCATGTTTGGTATGGGAACAGCCTGCTCGCGATGGTCGGTGTGTGAATGGGTGAATTAAATGCAATTTGCCTCTTGTCTGGTAAGGTAGAAAGGCACTACATTTATGATGTCACCATTTTTACATTAGAATTATAAACCTTTTGAGACAGGACCTATATTAACTTATTTGGAACAAGCTGTATCAGGCAAATATAAGTTAAATATTCCCTGTCTATCTCTGTTTTGGTCTCAACCTATTCCTAAGAGAAATATCTGTCTCTTAAGCTGCTAAATGTTCTGCGATGTCCACTACTCAGTTGCACCAAGTGACATCTTAATAAACTAGCAATGTGGTGATAGAGGTCTTGTTACCATGCCATTTTACCTGGTGCTACATTAGTTGAGGGGGCAGTAACTCAGTCCGCAGGGGCGTGGGAACTGAAGGGTTTCTGTTTTAAGTCCCCGCATAGGCCAAATACTGAGTGTGGACTGGTAGCTGAAGAGGTGCCAGTTTGCCTTCTGGGCCCTGCCAAGGTGCCCTTGAGGAAGGAACCCTCCAAAATACTCCACGGGGCCCACTGCTCCTCATCCTAGGAGGGGTTAAATGCAGTTGTCTACCAGGTACCATTTCCATGCAAATGAAGATGGAAAGCCAATACTTTTCAAACAGTTTTTTTATATCCATTCAGCACAGTTGACTTAACATTTTGTGTAATTATCAGTCAACCCAAGGGTGGCAGTTTGCCTGTCATTTTTGGCGTGTACCACTTTAGATAAATGAGCTAAGGCTGTGTTATCTTTAATAGGTGCACTTGCAGACATTGGCCAAAAATCAGCTTGTCTTTTTTTGGAATTTTGTTCATCCATATTAAAAAACAAGTTGAGGCGGAGAATATTAATATTCATCTCCTGCTGAATGCCTCCCAAAGTGCCAGTTTCAGTCAGTCTAATTCAGTTTTTCTTTTATTATCACAATTGGAATAGCTGCATAAGTTGTAGTATTATAATGGTGGTACTGCATGAATGTCTGCCCCATATAATAACTCTCCTGTGGAAGAATTTCCGAGCTGGGGCGACAATCCCTTCCTCACTGAACCCTCCTGCTATTGTTCACTCATGGAAAGGCCATGTGATGCTTTGATAGTTGAAGTGACAGGGGTGAGTGCAGAATATGCAAAGCCCCCTGTAAATCCCATCAAGTGGAAAGAATCACCAGTAGTCTGGGGAGAATCGACCATCTGCTTCCAAGATTTGTCAACACGGAGGTTAAAAGTGACTCCCTTGCTTGTAGGTCCACACCTCTGAGAGGAAACAGCAGCAGAAAGCTGTGTAATAGAGTAAGACATGGCAGTGAAAGGGAGGTCTAATCAAAAGTTACTAATTAGCAACTGGCTGCTTTGAGGGAGATGTTTAGCTGAAAATGCATTATTTTCAGATTTGCTGTAATTAAAGTTGTCATTCTAATTATGATTTTAATGGGGATTTTAATGCTTTGAGTTATTGTGCTTTTTCAATAACGTAATGAGCGCTGAACTTAAACTCTCCTTATGGCAAACATTTGAAAACCTGTTGGAAAAAAAAGGCCCTCTAGCATTAGAGAGGTCAGGAAAGGATGTCTCACCACTGTGGTTGTTCAGCCTTCATTATTAATTTAGTCTACTTCATTATTGATCAGAACAATGCTTAAAACAGGGGGGGAAAGACTCCTCATTCTTCATAGTGTTGTGAAATTCCAGGTAGGTAGGAGGAGATGCATTTGGCTGACACGCTCTCTCTTTTAGACAAGTAAGTGCTTGGCTTGCCATCTTAATCGTTAGCATATAAACATTACCTTGTCAATATTTGATGTTTGCCAGCTTGTTTTCGTTAATTATTCAGCTCACTGTAATCTCCTCCTGGAACGGCAGGGCAAGAGCAGGAAGTGTACGTTTTCCAAGCCTCTGACATATGCAACTTGGGCTGTGCACAGAACCCGCATCAACCTATTAATAATTGTGTGGAAGAGGTTAGACGGTATTTGAGAGACATATTTTATTCAAATCTGTGTATTGTTTTTTTTTTCAATGTACATTAGCAGGATTATGGATCATCATACCTCGTACCACGTATATCATATAAAATACTACAATTACTTAGGAATTAAGAGTATGTTTTATTTCATTTTAAATGTTAAAATGAATTATTAAATAGCTACTTCTAGGTAGAACTACATATATTTCTGTGGATTACTAAATGTTTACTTTAGGAAAGGGCATAACATATCACATGTCAGTCAGTGTGTCAGTAGGTTTTTTGTTTTAATTTTAATACAACATCCTGCAGTTTTTATCATGACAAATATGTATTTGTTCAGCCTGCACAAATCCCATCCTGTCAGGACATGGAGTCCACAGTTTTTTCTCACAGACAAGAAATGGTGCTAGCTTTTGCCCAGGGCTACATCTGAAACATCATTTTTCTTCTCTCCCCCTCGCTCTCAGTCGGTCTCTTTCTCTTACTTATCTGTGTCTCTTTCTGTTACAAGTAGTGTTGAGTCTTCTATGGGTAAGACTGGTCGTACTGTAGCTAGATAGCTAGCTGCTTCTTGCACGTTAATTTGCGTTGTCGGTCACAACTCTTGCTGGTTTCAATAACAGATGTAAAATGCTACAACAGTAGCTGTCGATACCTGAATTGACATGCATTTTTAAGCTAAAATGTTAGTTATCGTTAGCTAACACGTCAGGTTAATAACTAACGGCTGACACCAAGACAGCTGCCCACTTCTCTGGTTCTCCTTCCACTGCAACTCAGTTGGAACTCACGTGCTGTTATTTCTTCCAATCCTTGCCTGCTCATGGTCCCGTAAAAGACTTATGAGAATGTGATCCGTCATGTGTGTATGGATAGGCTACATATTTTCATCAGTGTGACAGCTAGCATTAGGATTCAGATTTCTGATTGTTGAACTGTGCTTGGTTGTCAACCCTTAGCTTGGTTGCTAAAACCCTTATGTGATGTCTCGTCCAGTTTCTGTTTTGAGGTGGAAAATTAGCCTACAAAAATGTCACTGAAGTGGAGCCTCGTGTTTTTTAGCCTCATATTTCTTTCCAAATTACCGACATACTACATTACTTTCCCACACATGAATGAACTCACGCTGCCAACCATTTGGGCGGAAACTATCCCAATATGGCAACACTGCCAAAAATGTTGCTCCTAAAGCCGATGATTTTGAATCAGGGTTTTGTATTTAGCTGGAGTGCTGCTTTTCACATCATTGTAAACAATTGAATACATATGAATTGACTTATCAAGACCTCTTTGATATTCACTACTTCCCAAGCATGTTTCCATCAAAAAGACTTAGCTCACATAATTTGACAGTTTCATGTCTGTGGGGATTATAGTTCTGCACACTGGAAATGCTCATCTTTAAAGATAATTCTTATCATAATGATGTTGTTACATCATTAGTTAAAGTTTTGGAGATCTCAGCTCAAGTGTTGGAAGGAAAGTGAACATTTACTGTCACTCTTCTGATTTCTTTTCTTTTACTACACAGGCACTACATTTTTTTTAGACTCGCAATCTGTAGTTGTCGGAACTGAATTTCAGCTCAGAGATATGGATCCCAAGAACAAGACAGAACAATAACAGTAAATTATTTTCTTACTCAAATGCTGAAAACGTTATGGGTGTCAGGGTTAGTATCTTGCTCAACAAATAAATGATTTGTGTTGGACAAACCTAGAAGCTTAAGTAGGTATGGACATTAGAAAAGAAGCTTTTGGTAAAAAAAAGGAATTATGATGTTTGAAATTAAACTATGCTTTGACAAACACAACAAGTCTTACTCCCCAGAACAATCTCCCGACAGCCCTTAATTTAGCATATGACATATGTTCTTGTTTTGACGCAATAAAGAAATTGCTTTTTTACCACAAATCTTTTAAATAGCGATGCTGATTTTTCCAAACGTATGCAGAATTCAAAACAGCTGCCATTTGAAAGAATCTGAAAAGGGATTGTAGCAATGACTAAATTAGTTTCATGAGTAAAAGACAACGTCCCTAGGATGATGAAAACTAACTTGCATGTCGGGTTGATTGTACGTCATTTATTACTGTGACAGTAACAACATTTCTTTAAGAATATTGCATTCCCTAAGCCCTTAACTGACAAGTATGAGAAATTGCCTCTCAGGTTGTACCATTACTGTAAATCTATATTTGCACTCGCTTTAAGGCAATCATTGTCATACAACTAATTGAGATTTGTGCTGACTTTTTTTCGAAGCCAAAACCCTGTTGGCCCTGATGTTGGTGATCACCGGGGACATTTATTCTATTATGTTTTGTACTTGTTTCTTTCAGAGACTTGACATTCATAACAAAAGCTGGTGCGTCACTTGCATACTTGTAAACAGTTCACAGAAACTATCTTTTTTTTTTTGTTGTCATTCGATTGTCGACAAAGTCTTTTATTTATAAGTCTCGATTGCACTGTTACTCATGAGGATGACTCCATCGGTAACAAATCCCTTTATGTTGTTGTTTACCACTGATGCATGTATTCCTCTTGCTCAGTGGCTCCTGTCGATGTCCAAGCTCCACATCTGTTTCTTGATAAAGCAGACAGTCTAATGGCATGAGGAGGACACCGCATTCTCTCTTTTTCCATTCATTTATTGTTTTCCATAGCCTGCTCTCCACTGAGCCCTGAAAAACAAAAGCGAAAATATCAAACTCTCACATTAGTTGCTTGGAGTGATTTCACACACAACAAAACATTTCCCATTTTTCAAAGTCTCCCAACTGGTGTGAAAAGTATGTGTCATGTATATGCACCTGGCCAGTATTATGATTGTCCTCATAACAATGCCTCTCTCCAGTGGGTATAACCATGTCAGTTTTGCTGTGTGCCAAATCTCCTTCTTCTCTGTGGCTTTCCAGATTGCCTCGTACAATCTGGCCCTCTCTAGTCTAGGGGCTTTGTTCCATCCATGCACTCCAAGCATCGAGACCTCTCATGTCACTGTTCTTGGCTCCATGATTGTATATTTGCACAGAGAGGTTGCACTTTATGGTCATTCAGAACCCTGGCAAATAGCATGTTCCCTTTGAACATTGGGCCTCTCTTCCATGTGGTATTATTGCCAAGGAAGGCTTTTAAAAGTGGAAAGGGGCATTGGTTATTACATTGGGGTTGCGGAAGGTGCTGAGTATAAGTGTCCATTATAATAAGACTGTCTATGAATAGAAAATAAAACCTCCGGCTCATAATGTCGATGGTACAGAGTCGAAAACGGAGGACATTGATAATTTTTGTAGGTGATACATTCTGCCTGTTTTCTACCAGGGTATTGGGGTTCATTTTGAGTTAAATTAAACATATTTATTTGAGTACAGCACTTGTGGGGTGTTGTATCAATAGCACTTGGAACCATTCTGGAGATTAAATCTATAAAGGAGGTTTCAAAGCCCTTTTTGATGAAGTGGAAGGGATTATCACGGTGGACATTTCTTTTTTTGTGTCTTTTTTTAGTGTGTTTTGGCTGATGTTGCCATTGTAATTAGCAGAAATGATGATGTGAAACACAAAGTAGAGCTGCAGGAGATTATACAAGAGTTCTCCTCATACTGTAGTTGTCTAGTTAAATAAAAATGTATTTTACTTTTATGAGATGTTTGTACCTCAACATTTTCAATTAATATTCACTTCATCTGAATTACATGAACTGAGACAAATAATGGGACACGCCACACATAGTTTTTAATTCCTCTGCTTCACTTTGCAACTATACCACACATCCCGGAGTTCGTGCTCTAACAAAGTTACAATAGTTGTCATTTTTAATGGTTCATTAAAATATGACCTGTAGAAAGAAGGATCTACAAAATGCCTTTGGAGGATATGTCCAGGATGTCAAATTGATTCAGCTAGAAAGATGGAAGTCTACAGATCACAGGTTCAAAGTGACCTCGGTGAGAGTTGGACTGAAGCTACGCTGTGATTGGCCAGTCTGCGTTCGAGGGCGGAACTTAGTGTAGAGTCAGTTGAAGTAAAACTATATTTTAGATTTCAGTTGATAACACAATAACAAGGTGTTGCCTTTTGTTATCCAGTCATGGTATTAGTCAGTACCCACAGTTCTCTGGGTTCTTCTGCTGCATTGGCCATGTTGTGCTTTATTTGCAAGCATGGTTGGGAGACAGCTTTGTCATCTCTTCAGAAATTTAGATTCACATTTCAATATTCAATTTGATTATTTGTGCAAGGACGTTGTCCTTTGGAGAGAAAAAAAACGTGCATTCATCGTAACAGTTGTATTATGTAATGTTCAGACATGTAGCTAAAGGTTAATCTGTCTGTTTCTTTGCCCATCATGTGCACTTGATCCAAGGAGACGTCTAGAGCTTGACCAATAACCTTCAAGGCAAACAGGAATATTCCCTTGTGAAAATTATATATCTTATATTTCTTTGTCATCAACACGTTCATAACATGTTTTGGCAAGGATGCTTATTGTGAGATTGTTATATTGTTATCAAAGACAATGCCTGGGAAAGATAACTTTACTGGGAATAAAACACTATGAATGCTCAACAAAAACATAGGAAAACAATATGTTAATATGAGCATGAAAAATGAGAAGAAAAACAGCCGAGGCGATCATTCATGAATGTACCGTAATTTTTGTTTTGCATATCTGTGATAAGCCTATATAACTGGTATATCAGTCAGGCTCTGGTGTCTCCTAAAGCTGATTAAGCACATTTTAGATGCATAATAATGACTTTTACACTAAGCCCTCCAAATGCATAAGCAGTGTAAACAAACTGTGAATCTGGAAAAAATAGTATTTTTTTACTACACTGCATTCCAAAGCATGCTGTAATCAGACCCATTTGTGTCATCATCAGGAAATTAGTAATTCATCATCAAAATATGCATAGTATGTGTTTTTTCTTAATGACCCAATCCCCCCACCCCTCCTTAACAACTGAAGTCATAGGGTTTGTTGAAAAATAATGCTACGAGAAATGTTTTGCTCCTCATAAATTAGGACCACTGTGGCCTGTGCCAATATTTTAAGTATCATATCATGATATGAGTTTAACTCACACAATTATATATCATACTGCTATAACAGTCATATGTTCTGCTCTGTGACAGCTAGAATTCAGGCAAATGCAGACCTTTGTACTTGGTTGTTTTTCGAGCAATCAGTTCAGGTAGACTGATAGCCCCGAGCTCCGTCTAGTCTCAGGCCCATGTGACTCTTTGATTTGATTCAGGATGCTTTGTTGGAGTCATTTGAGATATCTAACGGAGCCTGAATCGGATCAAATCCCAGGTTTGCCTCTCCAGGACAACGCCCCGGAGTCAGCCTTGTTGTACACAAACAAATGTCACAGAAACAACCTGAACAAATGAGTGGAGAAGCGCGACGAATGCAGACACTTCCACAGATGTGAATCACATGCAATGGCCTCTACAGTCACCACATGACCCTTATGGAACACCTATGGGAGATTGTAGACCGACGTAGTAAGCTCTGTTCACCACCACCATCATTGAAACAACAAAAGAAGGAATTCCTTTTGTTCATGCCTCCAGTAGAGTCTCTTTTACATGTATTTCATCATTCTGGCAGCCAAGGACAAGAACGGGTACGAGCATTGTCTTTTTAAAAGTGCACAGTGTGTGATCAAAGAGTGCCTTATGCTGTGGGAGCCGTGACTAATGGTGGACACTCATTATGGACGGCCCTGGATTGGGCTCAGGTTAGAGTTGCTTGAGGGCTGAACAGAGAAAACACTTACTCACTGATGTCTCTTGTTGGCTTTGGTCCTCCAGGTTTTGATGACCGGGACACAGACCTGTTCTTGTGCGACACCAACACATGCAAGTTCGACGGGGAATGTCTACGAATTGGGAACATGGTGACGTGCATTTGTGACTTCAAGGTAAGAGCTGGGATGTTACTATTTGATATTTGTATCTTTCCTTTGGAGGTGTATTTGGTGTTTAACTAGTTTTCATTGGACTGTCAGCAACTAGTTACGGCAGGCCTGTGGAGCTTTAGATTTCTCTCCTTGTTGAAGCAGTGTGCGTGGAGCTGTAGTAACACCAATACTCTGCATGTAGTTGAAACAAAAACACCTGCAAATATGTGATGAATGGATTAAAACAGGGTTTTATTGGCTCCAACCGAAGACGCAATAGCATGATTAACCAGCTAACTACCTGCAGTTGTTACGTTAAAGTGTTCCTACAAGGGCCATCTCATTGACAGCTATACAGTGTTAGTTTGCGGGGTTACAGGTTCTGAAAATAAGCCATGTTCATGACCGGCACATCCACTCAGTAGTATTCCTACATTGTTTGAAACCAGCACCTTTATGTTATCAGAGTGGAGAGTATCGTTTAAGTTGGGGAGGTTTACTCGAATTTGTTGGACATAGTGCTTAGTCCTCATCTTAAAACCTTTCTCTTGTAATGTTGAATGTAAAAACATATTAGCTGCATGATATGAGGGCAATATGGAACAGCAATGTGGAATATCGCAATAACGATTTTACTTGCCCTAAACTGATATTAAAATGTTCTCAGTTCTGCCGTTCTGCTGCTTTCAGCACACTGCTCGGAAATGATTTCACACATTCTTATATTGAAGAAATTGAACATTGAGCTGAACAATGGTTACATTTTAAAATGTCTTTTCCTATCGATATAGCAATATCTCATGAAAAATAACCTATATATCTTGCAGCCCTAGTATGAAAATATGAGCAAGCGAGCGGTTTTAAACCTATCCACTGAGCTAACATTAGCTTAATTATGTAGCTAGCTTGAGATAAAATCGTTTCAGCCGACAAAATGGCTCACTGCTGGCTTGAAATGTGAAGCCGGCTTTTGTTCACCTCCGTCTGAAATGCTGGACTTATTGTTTGAAAATCCTTAACTGCAAGTGTTGTGGGTGGCAGCAGTATTCAGTCGTACAAGGAATTAAATTGTCTTTTTTGTAGTCTAAAAAACAATCGACAACAAAGAAGAGGCATGAAAAAGACAGTAAGCTTAGATAAGCACGTCTTGGACATCCTTACAAGTTGTCTACTTAAAATGATTCAGATGTAAAGTGCTCACATGTGAATCACAGAACTTTAAAGTGCTCTAGAAAACTTCTCCAGGCACAGCCCATGTTAATATAAACAAATGTAACTGGGAAGATATGTTACGCTGAATGGTGATGTATTATTAAAGTGAAACAACAGTTCAAAGTTATCTATATAATCAACTGGATCGAAGTCCATTGTCTTGATTGGACAATAGCAGCCCCCCTGGGGCGGTGCTTTATGGCTCCCTGTGAAACCCCATGTTGCTCTTCTGGACCACTGCGCACTCTCCACATTCATAAACAAGACTGCCACTGATGAGACCGACGACTGAAAGGCCCTCGTTAATGGCATAAATCTTGGAAATTATGCGCTTCTTGATAATGACTCATACTTAACTTTACGACCAGACCTATAATAAAAAAGGAGCAAACCAGTCCGCCGAGTATTGATTTTGGTATAACGTTTGCGAGCTTTGCCGACTTGCGTGCCATGCAGGGCCCCAAATGAATGGAGCCCCTGAGATCTGAAGACGGAGCATGTGTTCTCATCCGTCGCCTTTATCGCAGCGTCATCAGCGCAGCCAGGCACTAGGCAGGCTGGCACTCGATTGGTCAACAGCTTTTATCTCAATTTCGTACTTCCCTGAGAGCAAACGTTAACAGAGGCCTGTAGATAAATGACATTACAGCTCCATTCCTCTTCAGCAGATCTCACACTGATACGGCTGTCGCTGTGTACTGAGGCGCCTCTCTGTGCAGGTCGTAACGCAATTGCTGGCTTAATACCACGGTTCTGAGGCGAGCTCGTCTGTGCATCTTGTGTTTGTTTGTGCGGACGGTTTCATCAGTCAACGTAAACATGACCTTCTGAGCCCAGGAACCGTCGCCGTGCCCTGAAATAATCAGTCAGTCACTGTCAATCCGCGTCAAATCAGCAAGTCCGAGATTTCTCTCCGTGCCGGCAGTTCATTCAGGTCTGTCGGAGCAGACATGAGAGTTGTATAAATTCTCCTCTTGGATGGATTTCCTTTGTTCTAACAGTATCTACGGATATGCACACTCTCACACACACACGGGAAGAAGAAAAAAAGAGAAAAAAAACCCAAAGGAAGAGACATGCAAGGGGCTCTGTGAAGAGGAAGTGAGTTTGATGTGGTTGAATCAATGGACACTATTCATTGCCAAGATGCATTAGATTCGTCTCACACGGCCTCTTGAGAGAGCCAAGACTTCCACTCACTAGCCCGAGTCAAACTGCTACAAGGCAACATGACCTCATTCACCTAAAAATGAACACGCTTTTCTTTCTTTCTTTTGCCAACTAACACCTTGCCCTGACTAATCACATAACATTTCTTTGTAATTCGTCTCCCGGTAGCTGCTGGTGAAAAGCTATTGTTGCCAGTTTGGTTTCGTTAATGTCAGGTCACGGTGCCGATTCCCAGAAGAGCCGACCGTTCTAAAAATATGTGTGCTCGTGGCGCTGCGAAAACACTTCAACTCAAACTGTCCACCAAAGGGTAAATGGCACATTCCATTGCTTTCCGAAAAATGGTGCTCAGTAATATATGCGTGGGGTTTGGGGAGTCACGGGAATTGTTCATCATAATACACACTGTGGATGCAGCTCAGATTTTCTGAGGTCTTTCGCACAGTGTTTGGTACAGAAGACCTCTGCTAACAGTTATTAATGAATGCAGTTTACATACAGGAATTGCCAACAGTTTCTTTTTTTTTCATTGCCAGGACCAAAAGAATCCAATAAAAAAAAAGTTCAGTTGGCCGGGTAATTGAGCTTCGTCTTTTTGTAGAGTCAGATATTAACATAGTGGTACTTCTTAAGCATACATCTGTTGCTTATTAATGCAACAGGACAGTCAAGTTATGGAGGAAGGTGTCCTTTTACCAGTCAGGAGCATAGTAATCCATAGATGCATGCAGTTCTGGAAGAGGACTAAATAATATACATAATGCTCAATTACCATTCCATGACACTGTGACACTCGTGGCCCATACATTATCAATCATTGTCTATTCAACTTTTGTTTGTATCTGTAAGTGGATTAATATGACAACCTGCCGACGGTAAATAAAAATGGCCGACGGACGAAAAACCCATAGAAATGCGTCGCACAAGTTTAAGAGGAAAGACAGTTGGCAGCAGACACAACCCGCCGCATCCAACACTCTGTGTGGCAGCACATCTTTTGAAAGTTCAATTGGCAGAAAGGCGCCTTGATGTCGATAAATCTTTTGAAAGGCGTTCAAGTCGTAAAGGCCAGGGAGTTGGACAGCCCTGCGTGTACGTCTGGGACAGATGCAGCGGGTTTGTTCACAAGCGAGATGCTACACTACATCTGAAAACCGCGTCCAAGACGTGAACACGGCAGATGTGAGTAAGGTGATGGGTCGTTTATCGAGATTAAGTGCAGCTCAGTGTTGCTGACCAGGTCAAAGAAGTGCTCGCGGTCCTCCAGATACAATGGATATAGTACATTGTGTCAATACTTCAAGAACTTTCAGCCGGTACCTGTAAATTATTTTCTCAATGGTTGGTACCAGTAACCTCACGCCAACTTTTGTGTCCTGATATATAGTATGTGAGAATAATGCCTGCGGCAGGTTTGGTTCCCAGTCAGGACGCAACATCCTGGTTATAAAAACCTCTAGGTTTGACCTCTGGGTCTTGTTTTGAATGTGTTTCCAGGATCAACGAGACAAACAACCAGTTTTTCCGTAGTGATTCACTGGCTCAGGGTGATGTTGCTGGATTAGCCAGCCCTGTCTATGGCTGGAGGCTTATAGAGAGGAAGCTCACTGTGGGCCGGGACATGACATCCAGCTTGTTGGTTCGGATTGTCTCGGGACAGTTACTTCACACTCAATGGTAACATCAAAACATTGTAATTGTGTAAAAAGCGGCTGCTGATGGACATGTGAGAACGATTTTTAGAAAAGCACAATTGTTGCACGTGTGCAGTGCCGTGTTTCCGCGCGTAGTCCTTGAAACGGTGATTGCTCGGGTAAAAGAAAATGCACAAAGCAATCATTGCTTTGACTGCAGACTTTCAAGAATGACGTTTCACCCTCATTCAAAATGAAAGAAAAATATCTAGCACAATGTGAGTGTGCAGGAAAGTCTTTAAACGGTAGTTACATTTAAATGAAAAGTCAATAAAATCAACATAACTCTTGAGAAATGTATGTCTTTTCCTGCAGGCTGTTTTTAAAAACACACCAGCTCTGAGGATCTCATTTAACGCTGCTTCCAATCGTGTCTGAAAACATCATTGACATTATCGCCATTGCAGCCGCAAAAATGGATCTTTAATGTTCTCTTATATGCACATTGAAGACAAATGCAAAATGTAATACATTCTTTAGTTGGGCCCAAATCTTCAATATTACATTTAAAGACCCTCCAACACCAGAAACATACCATCACTGGTTGTTCATTGAAATGATTACAATAACCTGCCGACTGGCAACGCTGGTTTCTTTAATCCAAGTATCTCAGTCGTTTTAGTTGCCCAACACCCAAAACCTGTCTTATGTTGTCACTGAGTTTGGATGACTTGTTGTACACAAAATGTTGAATTTTAATCGTTTCATTTACTGCAAAAAAAAAACAAATGCCTATGCTTATATTATTCAATATGAAAGCTGATTGCAGATAACTGTATCAGTATCTGTGTCAGCCAATAAGAATCAATACATTGCAGTGTACAGAAATGCCAGTGTACAGGGTACAGAGGGCATGTAGAGTCACACAAGTAGGACATTGTGAAGTTGTTATACCAGATGTAAAACCTCCCGACCAGCACAGTGTGTATCATGGCCGGGCTTCTATAATATCAAAATGATTTCTTTATGTTTGTGTGTTTATGTTAAAGAAATGATCTTTCCTCCGATTTTGTTTTTAAACTCCCAAAATATCCCAAATAGCAATATCGGCGTCTTTGAAATCCAGCGTTTATTGGGTTATGGTGGAACCCCGGGAGAAGAATTGTTCCCGCGGTAATAACTCGTGGTTGATCCTAAACTAAGTCAAATCTTCTCATGACACATTAATGCCGTGTGCCGATGAGTGAACGCATAGCGGCCGCACGGCCCGGGGGGTACGTATCGTCTCAGTTTGTGAGACATCCGTTCACACTTTAGTGGCTCGCGGTCACTCGTCCACGTGCACGCGGCCTCCAGGTGATGTGCATTCAGGCAGCGCAGCACCGTTATTGACTTGATGGAGAAAAGAACTTAGAATAATGTTTTGGTCCTCAGTCTGCTCCCCGCTGGTTGTTTGATGCGGTTACCATTCGCCGTAATGTCCGACCTCAAATTGCTCTCCCGCCTTTCGCTGCCAGAAGCCCGACTAATGTTTGGGGTCGGGATGGCCGGGGCCCGCTGGTGCTCCCAGGACTTCAAAGAGCGATGAGAGCTAAGTGTGGGTTCATATGATGTTGATGGTGGGGGAGGTGGAGGGGGGGGGGGGGGGGGGGGGGATTGGAAGGGCACCGCGTCCTTCACATTGCACTAAACATAGACCTGTGAAAAGGTTTTGAGGCACACCTTTATAAAAAAAATTACACACACACACACACACACACACACACACACACACACACACACACACACACACACACACAGGATGCAAAGTATGCTGCTCAAAGTGCAGGAGCACGATTGATCCGCCCACCTTCCCCCTCTCTTATTCTCCACACAAACATCCCCACGTCCACACAAACATAATAAGAGTGATGTATGATGAAATACGTACCATTTCACGCACACACACACACACTCACACACGATGACAACGTGTCCATCCGTGACGAAGGCGACGGAACGTAAATGCCGACCTCATCTCGCGGTCGCTTATCGGATTTTTCACGAACCCGAATGCACTTTTGTTTTCATACAGTAATAAGATGGCTGAAGAGGCCGTTCACACAGCCAAAGGCTAAAGGCAATAATGGATAAGCGCCGCGTTTTGAAAGAAAGTCATTTTTGAACCACCTTTGGAGTATTATTTGGGGGATTTTATTTGTGTATGGACACATTTACTCCAAATGTCTCTATAGTACTAACAGTCACCTCATTGAGAATAACCCCCATCCTGCCAACTGGTGTCCCTGCAAGACCCCAGACGAATTATATGCGTCATACCTCACAGCAGTTTATTTCCATCATTCCAAATCCATTTCATTACCTTTTTTAATAAATGTGGGGCTAATGTCTCCATATCCCTGTTTTATGTTTTAATTAGTGCTTATTAAATAATAATTCTAAATCCCAGTGTATTGGGATCCTGAGATATGCGTCTTTAATACATAAAATAGAACAGATAGATCAAATGGGTGCAGGAAAGTCTGACACACTATCAGGGTATAGCCGTTCACAGTAGCAGTCATTATGTGATCTTTTTTTTTTCTTCTTCAGATGACATTAATTACATAAATCCTAATGTCGCTGTGATGGTGTTTTTTTCTTGGCTTCAGGTTAAGAGACTTCAGTTGAAAGTCCTTGTAAAATGAGCACGAAATTAATCTCATTACTTCATAAGTAGTATTAAATGGCTTACCAAAACAAACTATTATTATAAAGTGCTTCCTTTTTAAGACATGTACATATATATAAGATAAGATAAGATAAGATAATCCTTTATTATATATATATATATATATATATATATATATATATATATATTTCCTTTTTTTTGTATGTGTGTCTGCCACAGAAGCTTGATTCATTAAAAGCAGATGTCTGAGACGACAACAAGCTGGAATATTAACAGTATTAAAGCTATTGTTAAAACGTCACAATATAAATAATAGGTTAGCAACACTGCCCAAAGAAAAAGGCTACCCAAAATATGTGGGGCCGTTGTGGTTCAATTTATCATCCAGGGTCTATTTTTGCTTTTGTAAACTGGAAAACAAATTCAAAAATCGACGGGTATTTGGAGCAAAAAACGGTATTCTCCACTGGCGTGTAACACTGCGGGGTCATCGACGAAAGGGGAGTTTTATTCTTTTATTTCTTCCTCTTCTGGGGCCCAAACTATTTCAAATGTAAACAATACATTTGGGGTCTGAATAATACATTCATCTCTGTTTTTCCGGTCACTTCTGCCGTGAACAGCGCGAGGTCCTCTGGCGAGTCTTTCTGTGCTTTGTAGGAAAGTTAAACTGTTAAACATTCAGTTCGTCCACATTAGAAAAAAAAGACCATGCTTTACCATTTACTGTCTCTGCAGATAGATTGGGTTTTATGTGCTCAGGCTTTGAGAAATCCATTTGAGATTTCTGCCGCAACTGCAATATAATGGTGGCGGATGGAATTGTGTAGCTCCACATTGTCTTCATAAAGACAAAAAAATACTCAAATCTTCGGATTATCTTGAGTAGTTTCTTTAAAGGTAAAACGTTTTTTTTGTTTTTTTTTCCACTGCCAAAAAAAAGTGACGGAGTGTGTTTGCCTTCTTTTGTAATTTGGGTCAATTAATTGTTCTCAGGTTCTCACATTCCTCCTGTCAGGGGTGTCTGTGGTGAGTCACCACCACCTCTTGTGCATGATATATACGCCAATTAAAATCAGCAAGATGAGTTAGCACAGGAGGCGAGTTCCTGAGCTACAGACACCTATTATGAATATGGGAGAGCGTGCAGCTCAAAGTGAAGCAGGTGATGATGAAGGAGTCGAGCGTTTGACACACGGAGCGAACTGGTAAAATAACGATGTTTTTGAAGCATGCGCCATTACAGTATGTGTGCTATTTAATATAGTTTTATTTTGGTCTCTTACAGAGATTCCTCATTTATTTATTACTTATTTAAGAAACAGCATGTGAACTTCGTGAATGTGTGCGAAGCTGGAAGGTTACGGTGGCCTTGAGGTGGGAAATCACAGCATGCAATCAACTGCATTTCTCCGACAGTTGTGCTGCAATGTGTGTATCATGTGCAATTAATTATGCGCTGCGACCAACCATAATTTTTATTGTATTGTTTCCCCTGCTAATTAATTAATTAATTAATTCAATTAATTATTTTTCCTATGAAGTGTCTGAAATGAATATTTTCCCTGGAGTCATAGTGGACATTTTTCAAATACCCTGCTTTGTCTGACAAATATATTGGCCAACACTAAATATTCAACGTTGAGTTTACAATGATACAAAAAGAAGAACATCTTTACATCTAAGTAGGTGAAGTTTGAAAAATGACTCAAAAAATTACGTTGCTATCCAAATAGTTAACGAGTAATCTTCTGTCAATCAACTAACGGATTCATCTTTCCACCTCTCGACTGTATGTGACGTTTTTCTGATTTCTGATTTTGAGAATCGTCACGCGCTCAAATGTTCTGCATCTCAGGGCCGCCGTATCGGTCGCTCTGTACGTCATCACATTCGGTTTCGAATGAATCGTTCCAATCATAACTTGCCTTTCCGGATCAGAATCTGATTGAAAACACAACGGCGTGGTGGTTAAACGTGCTCAAGGGCAGGCTGCTCCTCCCCGCCTCCTCTCCATCCATCCAAAATTGACCCCTTGCCTCCGTCGTGCTCAGAGTTGCCCGTTACATTCACAGCATTTAGTGGAGGCGGAGAAGGAGACGCAGCACTCGGGGAGGAATTGTGTCGGGCGTCTCTCCTGAAAAAAAAAAGAAAACCGGAGCATCTGTGTCAGCTCCTCTGTGGCTCTGGCTGGCCTGTCAGACACCATTACAGAGGAGCCTGTCTCCCGCGACTCGGCTGGGGAGCCTCCGCAGGGACTGGCGGGCTGGGCCCTAATCAAGAGAAGACTGCCGCGTGGTTAAAGAGCAGAAGCACAAGCCAGCCACCTCCCGGTCTCCCTCTATCTCTCTCCATCTTCCCGTTGTCACAGTAACTCCCGTTGCTCTCCGACTGTCTCTTTTCTCTCCCTCGCTTGTCCAAATAGCTCACCCTCCCCTCCCCTCCGCCGCCTGCCGCTCGTTGTCTTCCCGTCCGTCGCCAGGACTCGACGGGTGTTCGTAAACAGAACGAGGCGTCATGGGAGAATAGGTCGTCACTTACCCAGACAACGTTTGACAAACCCTCTGTCCAAGAGGTCTGTGGGATACAACGCGGTGGCGGGCGCCGAACACATTTGTCACTCCGACGGCACTCCTCAGGGATCTAGTGTTGGTTCCTTGCTCTTTTTTTTCTTCTTTCTTTTCTCCATTCACCTTCTCCGACACCGACTGCCTCCAAGGGTCTGGGGGTATGTGGTGGTGTTGCTTTTGCTCCAAGTTGTTCTCAAACTAAATGAAACTTTGCTGGCCACACCCACTCGTCTGCAGCTGTTTTTCAGTCGCAACTAACGACAGTGAAAAATCAAGGCCAATCGCTCCAGGGACACCAAGTGTCATATAATTGATTAATATAATTGACCCAGCTCTGTCGGTGACCATTATCTCAGACACACCAACCACACCAGTGCTTTTCTTCCTTAGTGAGCCCTCATTAGGGCATTGGTTGTCCTGGTTTCACACATGAAAGGTCAGTGGCCCAGCATGAGGCTAATACTCTGACAAATAGCTGTTTCAAGACAGTGACACAGGATAAACCAGGTTGACCTAAATGGGCTTAACACCTGTTATCCAGGTCTGCCTTTATGACTCTTATCCCTACCGACACAGGTGTCTTTTTTAGTTTTTTTGGCATAAATCAGTGCTGATAATTTCTACACTACATTTTGTGGCAACAGGCCAGTGATGTGCCTCACCGAATCACACAACTAATCCATTTAGATTTGTGAAATATATATTTGTCCACACAGGTACATTGGCTGCTCTTGCTATCCCTATTGATTATTCAACACATGGCCAAAAACATATTTTGATATATATATATATATATATATATATATATATATATATATATATATATATATATATATATAAATGTTGCATAACAAGCTTTGAGTAGCAAAAATGCCGTATTTCCTTCACGGTTTCCCCCATTTTCACTGTTTGAGGTTTGACTGCATGGTGCTTTTTTTCTTAATTAGGTCATCTCATTTCACCCTCTTCCTCTGCACTGGTTCGATGGCACCGACTGCTTATCTTGATACGCCAGACTCCTAATATTCACACTACGGCAGTTTCTTTTGCCTACTTTCTGTAAAATTGAGTAACATTTAAAAAAAGAGAGCAAAGGCTCAAACAGAATGCATTGCACCGACTTCATTCATTCGATATAAAACACTCCTTCCCCCCACCACCACCACGTGACGTTCCAAATGCTGCATCAGACGTCAATCGTGTCAATCACAACACGCGTCGCGGCGGGGGGGGGGGGTAAGCTAAGAGACGCAGAGGATGCTTGGGAGAGAGCGTCTGCCTCTTGTCACGGGCCACAGGTGCTCTCTGCCACCAACATAAGCACCGAGACGTCTCCGTCAGAGTTGATAAAGCCGGTGATTTTTGAGACGTGCGAGGAGGCATAAGTAAAGATTGTGCCCGGGGGGTGTCAGCTACTGAAGACAAGTCGTGTGGAAAGCCAAGGCAGCGCTCCGACATCTGATGAAACCAGAGAGGGTTACATCAGAAGTAGAACGTGCTGGGCGGTGTCTTCTCCATCCTCCGAGGCAAGCCCTAGTTTCGTGGAGATGTTTATTATTGATAGAGGTGGATGATAGCCTTGGGATGAATTGCATAATCTAGAGCCGCCTCTAATGGATACAGGAAATGGATCAGGCCATCAGTCAGGTCTCTGTGGATGAAGGATGTGTCTTTGTTTGTATGTGTCTTGCGTACATACATGCATGCGTGTGTGTGTGTGTGTGTGTGTGTGTGCGTGTGTGTGTGCGTGTGTGTGTGCGTACGCGCGCGTGTGTGTCCCTGATAACATGCGTAGTGCGGATGGGGTTATTTAAACTCAAATGCATCTTTTTAAATTGGCTTTAAAAAGGGCAGTTTTTCCATTTTAAAGGGTGTAACACGGCACAGCGCTGAAAACAAAGATGGAAGATTGCGGTGCTTTCCCAGTGGGAGTCTAGAGCACATACTGAAATGTACACACACACACACACACACACACACACACACACATGCGCAGGAAAACAAAAAGAGCAGTCTCAGAGGAGTGTTCTGTGAAAATGTCAGTTTACGCTTCTCTGTGAGCTCAAAACACATTTGAAATCGGCATGAGCACAATCGCTGTTCCCGCATTTGCTTCCATATTTAAATGGCGTGCACTGCAGACATTTAGATCAATAAAAGGGGCGGATTCGTAATTTGAGTGGCATTTGACCGATCACTCTGAATACTGTTGATGCATTCATGGGCGCGGCCTGCGAATGCCATCAGACTGGGGGGCTCACCGATACCACTGATAATAAACATCCGATGATGAAAATACTTTTTTGGAGCAATTCGAAGCTTTAAATGCAGCCAACATGCTTTATATTCAACTGCAAGGCGGTGTCATAAAAGACAAGAACAATTCAGAGAATTACAACCCTAACCGGTGCAGTAAAACAAAAATGTTTTTTTAATAGATACGTCCATCAAGCAGTCTGCACACGCCCACACAGTCCTCAGAAGAGCCAGACATGATAAGTGATAACCACCTTTGAGTGTTGGGCCTTTTTGGAGAAGATAACTCTCATCCACTCATTGATGCAAATAACAAAAGCAAAAGCTGTGACTATCTGTATTGTACCGCACCGCCAAGCATTCTACATGGAGGTTTCTTTTGGACTGGGACGTACAGTAACATGAGCAAGACTTTTTTTTTACCTCCGTAACACTTCCACGCTGAAAGCTTCGCCGAGGGTAAGAATCAACAGAGACGTGTTAAATGTCAGACGACTAATTGTTTCGGTCAGGGCGGAGTGTGCAGTGTGAAGTGACAGAAACGCCGCGGTTTGATTAAAAACTCTCCCAATTGCCTTCAAATGGAATGCTGAATAAACCCGAGGAGTTAACGGCTAATTAACTAACAACTACCTACAATTTTCTGCAAAAGTGGTTATTTTGCTCCGAGGTGTGGCTAATTGTGGAAATGTAGAAGAATGGGGAGTTTGACCCTGCACTGTGCAGACAATAGTGAACCGCGTTGTTGTAGGTAGCTATTGATTCCTTATTGATGACATAATGCTTCCATTTTATTTTGACTGCTGTGCTGCTCTTAAAAAAATCAGAAAAAAATCAGAAAATAATTCACAAACCTGCACGATCACAGTGATAGCTTCCCACATAATGTCTGTTTTGGCCTGAGTTGGGCAATACTGTCAATACAATATTGTCGAAAGTATTGATCATTTGGTGTTCCCAGTATGAGCGGCGAGAATGAGAACGGAGAACCTCGGTTCTCCCAGACTAATGTTTTTTTTTTTTTTTCAAACTGCATAAAAGCTGTGTGTGTTTGGATTAAATGGAAATACATCCGTGCATCGATTAGGTATTTGGCCACAATAATGATCACGTTCATCGCCATTTGAAATTCTCTTATCCAAATGTATTTTCCTCAGTTGTAACTGGAACTTTATTTTCAAACTGAAATACAGATGAGCCCTCGCACTTGACTGAGTCAGCAATTAGCAATCAAGTCGACAACAAAAGAAAACACATTAAAATAAGTGATTGACAATGTGTTAAACCAGCAAAACACCTGTTTCTGCTGCGATATGGACTGCTCCACATCACCCCCAGCCGTGGTGGTAATGGACTGGACCATCTTGCCGTCTTGCACAGTGTCTCGGTGCCTCGTTTTGACGGACACCGACTCACTTCTGTGACGTCTCGACATCGTCTATCCAAATGTCTGAATAGCTCGGCTGCACTTGGGCCTTGGTGGGACTAGAGACTATAGTACTGTGGGCTCCTGAGGGCGCATGTATCTTCATTGCACAAAGGACACTTATCTTGTACTCCTGTCAGAAACCTAATTATGAATGAAACAGATTAAGTTTAGTCTTTTCAGCACACATAAGCAGGTCTTTGGTTAGCCTCTTAATACGTTCCTCCCTCTAAAAGTTGTATGGCCACTATTTATGTTTATGAGGCTCTGCAGTGATGATTGATGAGTCCCGAAGGACATTGCCAGATAGTATACTGTGAATTCAGAGAAGTCTATTGCTTCTTATGCTTTGTTAAATTGCACCGTTTCTACCTCAATTTATCACAAATTGTCAGTTTTCTATACTTCTTAGTCTGTCTGTGGCCTGCTCATACAGCAAAAGCTAGTGTGCATGACCCATCATACATCTTATACTTGGAGCAGATTTTTTTTTTTTCCCAAAAAAGCCTGAAATGACTTCTTGATTATAAACGAGTACTGCCTGAGAAGATTATTGCCAAAGCATCAAACAATAAAAATCTGAGCATAATGGCTGCGGAGGCTCAGCCTGGTCTGCCTCTACACTTTAAGTAATTACTAACTGGGGAAAGAAAAATAGTGTTTTATAGATCCATATCTACTATGTAAGTAGAAACATAAGTACAGAGCTAAAAACAGAGTTTAACAGAGGTCGCATTGAATTGCATTATCATTATCAAATACAATCGTACATTCCCTAATCATTTGTGTGTTTTATGCATAACCACTATAGATGACAATAAGTAAAAGGATACCATATATATATATATATATATCATTGTTGACGGTTTACACTGACTTCGGGACGGCTGACAAATAATGTTGAAAAATGTTTGTCTGGGAACCATGCTGTCAATTGCCGGTTCTTTGAAAAGAAAATCCCAGCTGGTAAATATTTGAAATCGGCAGATTCAGGCTTTAAAACAAAATCCAAAATGTTTATTACACTGAATTAATAATGTGGGAAGTCACCATATTACCATATTACATATCACTCGATTTACAAATGTGTCCCGCCTTATTCATAACTACGCCACAGTCTGTCTCTCGCTTCTGTTCCACCACATTGGCAGCTGTAATATTATTATTATTTAATATTGTGGTACAATTCCAGTGCGCTGGAGATTTCAGTGACCAAAGCTCCACCTGGTCATCATTCAAAACGCTGCTGTCAGTTCCGCTGCATGTCTGTAAGCCGTTCACACACACCTTTCCCCTTTGGAAGGATTGCTTTCCAAGATATCAAGCTGGGTTTGTTAGCGTCTAGACCTTTAGCTCGGACTTTTATTTTGCATCTCAACATAACGGAATTTAAATCCAAACTAGCGCATCGATCTACTTTACAGTTATTCCGTTCAACGTAAAGTCCTGTACATCTTGTACAGTGGATATCTACACCCCCCCCCCCCTTCTCCTTGTGCTGCAGTCACATACCTCAGAGTACGACATGTCTGACTAATTGTAGCATGGGATGATCTTCTTTTTTTTGTTGCACATGTGGAGATTGCAGGGGGTTCGGGGTGGATTGGACCTCCATCGGTGGGACGGAGGACTCGTCTGTTCTATCGCTCATTGGCGCTGATGTCCTGTCATGTTTGCTCTTGCTGCGTCTCACAGAGCTCTACCCCTCAAATTGGCATGCTCCTTCCCTCCGCTACATAGTCACGCACCGATGCCTTCACTTTGCATCTCTCCTCTCCTTTGTCTCCCACTCGCAGTGCTTCCTCCCTCCTCCCCCACGCTGTTCTCCTCGTCCCCGTCGTTGCCGCCGTCCGTCCGCCTCCATCACTTACACTTTTTCACCTTTCAGTCTCTTACCTCCTCTACTCCCTCAGCCCGCCGGGCCTCCCTGCATCTCCGTTCTCAGTTTCCTTACCTCCACAATCCTCCTCTTCAAAACCAGCTTCTTTTTTTTTTTTCGCTCTCCATTCCCCCTCCTCCTCCCGCCACCTTTCTTTGTTCCACCCCTGTCAGCTGGCGGTTATGTCGGACGCTCTCCGAAGTCAGCGTTTGGGAGCTGCTACAGAGGCGCCGAATGAATGATGATAGTTCTGCTTGTTTTTCAAGGTTGTTGTGTGTTGTTGTGACCTGGTAAGGCATGGGTGCCTTCTTTTTTTTTGGTGTGCAAAGTGCTCAGACGGTGGAATGCTTTGGTTGCTTTGTGCGTGTGTGTGTGTGTGTGTGTGTGTGTGCGTGTGTATGCGTGTGTGTGTGTGTGTGTGTGTGCGTGCGTGCATGCGTGTGAGGCAGAGGCAGGTAGAGAGACAACAGGTCCTTGCTGCAGTCCCAAAGCTTAGCTTTTGGTACTTTGATGAATAGAGTTGAGGGTAGGCAGATCCACAGCAGCCCCTGCAGGAGGATTATGGAAACTAAATTCTAGAGACAAAAAAAACAACAACAAAAACAGAACGTCTGGGAAGGGATACGAAAGAATGGAAACAAACCTCAATGCGTACAAGATGCTTCAAATAGAACTCCGAAGAACATACACGTATGTAGTGCACCGACGCTCACCTCCATATGTCCCCTAAGCCACTCTAGTCACACAGAAGGGCACACGCACACGCACACGCACACTCACACACACACACACACACACACACACACACACACACACACACACACACACGCGCAGGACCCTCTACACCTCTGCTCTCAGGTCGAAACGCCACGCGACTGTCCAGGTTTTGTCACAGCGGACTTTAGCAAAGCCCGAGCCAGCGGGCACATAAGGCCGTGCCATATGGACCCCGCTACCCTGTCTGCACAGAACTGTGGAGCATCACATTTCCTCACCGCCTGTCTTCTACCATCCCCCCCCCCCCCCATTATTAACATACCCACTTACTTGTTTATCTCCTCCAGAATCTTCCTTCAAATGGCCCTATCTTTCATACAAATATCTACGATTTCTGATTATTATTTTGGACCCTTTGACGTGTTTCCTTTACATTTATTTCGCTGACAGGGATCCGGGCCGACGGTAAAGTGCAACAGCTTACACGAGCAGGCCGCCAGCATCACACGCCGGTAGTCATCAAGGCATTCGAGGATCAAAGCGGCGGCGCCCCGACAATAAGGCTATAACAAGAACGCCTTTGTCTCTAATATGGCCACGTGCTGACGTGTAAAGAAGTGCTTTGTGTAGAAATACCAGTCAGTTTGAAGAAGTTTGAAATCTGTAACCTCCGCTCCGCTCTCACGTCAAGTCCCAGATCAGTAAATAAGAACTTGGCACATAAGTTTTTTTTTTTGCGTCAGTGTTTCATGTCTTGACTCTGTTTCCGCCGCCGTACCCGTCGCAGCCTCGCTCGCCCCTTGGTCCTCCTCACCGGAAGCATGAGAGAGATGCACCCAACGCGCCTTCAGAGGCCCGTGTACGACACCCAGGATCCTCCTTGGTGCCCACGTACCGCAGTGTTACTGGATGAGACTGTAATCCGCCTCCGTTTTGCAGCTCCTCTGAGGGAGACGGAGGTTTCAAATCACCCATCCTCTCGCCACTCCTCTCCTTTCCGCATGGTTGAGAGCCGGGGAAGATCAAGAGATGGGGTGTGGGGATTTTTCACAGGAAAAGAAGGCACTCTTAAAAAGACCCGCAGGGTTCTGCCGGGCAGCTTTCCCTTCCGTTGCATCATGCCTGGCATAAAGCGAGAGTCCCCAGGTTAAGAACAGCCTGAGCCAGATGGGAGAGAGTGTGAGAGTGAGGGGAAGCGAGTGGGAGACAGAGGGGAAGGATAGAGGATGGCAAAAAAAGAAGAAGAAATAAAGCGCGGGCCCTGCAGTAAGCTATTCCAAGCGCCTTTGTGGGGTTGCCATTTTTTCATTCTCTCCCACTCTCCTTTGTGGGGATTTTCTATTCCTCTCTCTCTCTCTCTCTCTCTCTCTCTGTCCCCATTTATTCTTCTTGTTTTTTTTTTATTTTATAATGTTCTTTTTTTATATCTTTGTGCCTTAGTTTCTTCAGGCGCTGTGTTTCTTTTTTATCGTGCCAAGTTTGTTGAGCCAGGGCTCCTCTCTCTCTCTCTCTCTCTCTCCCTCTCTCCCTCTCGCTCTCTCTCTCTCTCCCTCTCTCTCTTGCTCTCTCTCTCTCTCGCTCTCTCTCGCTCTGTAGCCGCCTGTGTCTCACGTCGGTATTTTTCTTTACTTTCATTGCCCCTCGGTCTCCTCCTGTCTCACTCTCATCCATTTCCACTGACTTCTTCTCTGCCCTAAGTCCAATTCCACTCATCATGTGTGCCTCTCTCGCCCCTTCCTGCATCTCGATCCCTTTGATCAAGAGCCAGTGTGCATGTTTCTCTTTCCATTCCACACTCCTCCTCCTTTTACCGTCTTTATGTGCATTCTGCCATCTCTCCCCCTCCTCAGCTGGTGTTCGCACTTGATCGTTCTGATGCTCCCGGGCTCCTGAATTGATGGCGCGGTTATTTTTTTCCGCTCCCCCGCGGCCAACAGTCCTTGTGTTTGTCTGCGTGTCTCAGATTCTCGGCAAGCCGGCTGAATTTGTGTGTGAAAAACGATGTGCATTCACGCCGCTGATTGTCCTTTGCTCAAAGGTTTCTGTCGACACTCAAACACCTAAACGATCTGCTGTCTGTGGTCACCTGCGGTAACCCTAACCCTCAGTTTAGCTGCCGTCCTTTACATAGGTTTATGCTGTCGGACCTGAACGAAGCATGATAATCATCTCCCTAATCATATGCTGAATATTCTTGGTTTCATTTTCTGGCTGGCCTTCGGATCGCTAAAGACAAAGGTTTGAGGTCGTCATTAAATATCGTTCATTTGTTGGAAAGATGTCAAAATGAATGTCACGACTGCTGCTCATGAAAGTTGTATGTCCGGTGCTACTGCGATGAAATGTGACTTAATGTGTTCCCACAAATGAGCAGAAATCAGGCGGCAACCATTGGATCTGAAAAGGGAAGCCAAGGCTGAAGTGCCTTAAACTTGCATTCTCTCTAATGGCCATCAGAGGGCGACTCACTTGATTTCTCCCCTTAGTTCACATTATAAACATGGCCGTATGGTACTTTCAAGTCCTGATGTTCATTTAGAAAAATATTCTCCCATTTAGAGTAAAACAGACCATAAAGCGGAGTATGATTCAGGCCGTGGTGACCTTGTGGTTGACCACAGCGTTTTACGGTTTAGAGGTTTTTCTTCCGAGAACTTTAACCCTTTCACAGTGTGACACTCCACGCTCTGCTGTCGCTTCTGATTGCAAAAAAACAAGATGGCGACGGCCAAAATGACGAACTTGAGGCTTCAAAACTTTAGTCAACAAGCCAATGGGTAACGTCACGGTGACTACGCCCATTTCTTGAATACAAGTCCATGACAATAGCTATTTTGTTTGACAGGCTATAATTGTATTTAAAATAAGTGCCCCTACGGTGGCTTACAGGTGGTAAAAAGTTTATTTCCTCACTACATCATAGCTCCTGACTGTGACCGGAGCAGGCTTACACCATTCTTTTAACAAAGCTCCCCTTTTTTCTTTTTCTTTTTTTTTTTACTGTCCACACGAAAAAAAACTCAAGGCAGGCCTTTTTAAAAAAAATGTGTTCCTGTTGGTGAATGTTGTTAAGCAGCTCAGACTTCGGCGCTTAGCGTGAGCCGGGGGCCAAAATGAGAAGACAAAGATGCATTTTCCCGCCGGCTTAGTGTGGCCGTAGAAGCAGCCCGTATCTACTACGTGGTCGTCTGAGTGTCACGTGGCTGTGAACGTTCACAGAGCGTGAACATTCTTCCCCTCAGTCGTGTGCTTTTGTGAGAGTCGTGTATTGTTCTGTGAGGTCACACCAGACGGATGATTTGGCCCAGAGAGAACCGATTCCCGGGTCAATCCATTGGCGACGTAAAGGGGAAAAGAAGTGGAGACAAAGAGCCGTGAGCTCCTTAGCCTCCTTCCTGTGGGGACTCTCAAAACGAGTCCTTGTGATGTCACACCCAGCAGGAACACATTTTTCACACGTTGACCATTTTTCAGCATTTGAATTTAATCAGGTTACGGGGATGTGACTGCGGAGCAAAAATGTCTCTGGACCCTCTGATAGCCATTCCGTCTTTCCTGGGAATATTTCACAATTGAATAATCACATTTTTTATTCCTGCGGTGTAGCACAGGGGAATCAATATCAAATCAAATGAATATCTCTCCACTGCGGCCCCCAAAAAAAAAGAAAAGAAAAGAAACGACTGGTCAGTGCCATCAGTCATCGGTAATCTAAAATTGCTCCGAAGCCAACAAATCACGTGGGGAATCTCGTGTTCTCCTATACCTCCGCATATTTTGCTCATTGCCCTTGAGCAAAGTCCCTTAACCTGTATATTATTCATCAAGAAGTTAAGGGTCAGTTAATCTTGTTTGTGGGTGTGTTTGATCAGAGTTGTCTTCAGATTCCGATTCAAATGTTGGACGTACAATGACATCGCCTTTGTCCACTTTAAACCAGTGAACAAACAAAACTAAAAGTTATTCATACCGGCAGAGATGCAAAGTTGCAGCCTTTCTTCAATAAAAGGTTTGAAGAGATTGTCTCGCAGGCAGAGGACCAACCGCCAGGTTTCTATTGACCCAGAGGGTTTTCCTTTGAGCTCTGGATGAATTTAAACTGCCTCTGGTAAACAGATGTCTGGGGCTTTTATTGTGAAAGGTAAGAATGGAACAAGTCTATCTGGTCTGAGCTGCTGATGTCAGTTATAAAACGTGCCATCTCGGTTCGGACTTCGTAGCCTTTGTGTTGTTGGACACTAGAGGGCACGTTTTGAATATGTCTTTTACGCACAGCGTGATTGGTTGATGTCTTTATTCGCAGTGCGGAAGCTCAGAAAATCGATTTGATTCTGTAAAAGAAATAGCGTTGCTTATTCGACACGTAATATTCGTGTTCTGTGTGAGAGTATCATGTCAGAAACAACAACAGCTCGGAAAAATGTATTAATGTGCGAAAAAAGAAAAAAGACGTCCCGTGGGAGTAAAGGCCTTAACTCGTAGTAGGAAGCTGAAAATATGTTTGCAGAGCTTTTCAAATTGTAATGTGATTTTGATGATATGTCAATTCCATAAGTGAATACAATGCTGACGAGACAAGCACCCCCCAGCTGTCCTTTATAACTGAATCTAGTGATAAACAAATGTAAACCCTGTAAATCTCCAAAGAAAATGTAGAGATCTGTCAAAAGGCCAACTGTGCAGTCGGTTTCAATTTGATACACGTATCCTGCATCTTTTATTTTCACTGCCGTATGTATTTGTATACAACAATGCTTCTCCTTGGGGTTTGGTCATTCTCTTTTTATTTGACAACGTATTTCACCGCTGTTATCTCGTCATAATCGAAAGCCATTAGGCAGAAAGTTCAAACAACACCGTTTCACCACGGTCGACTGAAGACCTCAGATTCACACTGACAAAAAACAGCTGACACAATTTGTGCGCATCAGACCGAAAACAAACACACGTCGACCTTTGACTCCCATTATTATTATTATTATTATTATTATTATTATTTTATTACATTGTGTGATTGCAGACATTTTATTGTATGCTGTACTCTCCCATCTGGACCCGGCATGAACTCCAACGTGTCCAGTTGAGGTCTTCTGAGGTCAAGGTGTGAACCGCAGGTGTCTTTAAATAAACTGCATTTGCACTGAAAGGACCTCTGATGTGTCAAAAGCAATCTTTCTGCTCTGCTTTCTACCACACATTCATAACCCAACACCTCACAAACTTGATTAGTGGGATGTCTCCAAATACAGCGAGGAAATAGAAGCTTTCCGAATTCAAACAGAAACGTGTTCCCTATATCCTCCTCATGCCGGGGTCTTTGTGAGGTTCAAACAAGTTGCAAGTTGTTGCATTTTCATCTTGATTTTACAGGTTATTTTTTTCGTAGACTGTAATCTGTATTTATACATTAATCAACGTGTGGGTTATCTTTGCAGTTGAGAATATCTCTCTTTTTCCTATTTGAAAATGCATGATGAATAATAATACAATGATGAAATCAGTCCGTCATATTAATTTATATAATATTTCTAAAGGGGCATTAATTTAATACAAAGGCCTCACACACAGTGTGTGATGAAGCACTGAGTAAGTAAGTCCTTACCATGTCAAGACAATGGCCCCTATAGCTTCAAAGTCTGAATACTGGATCATCTTTATTCAATGTTTTGACCTCACCTCCTTACCTGTTGTCTCCTCTCCTCTCGGCAGTGCAACAACGACTATGCCCCGGTGTGCGGCTCCAACAACCAGAACTACCAGAACGAGTGTTTCCTGCGCAGGGACGCCTGCAAGCAGCAGTCTGAAGTCCTCATCATGTCGGAAGGCGCCTGTCCCGCCGGTACGTGCGTTCTCCATCGCTATGGTGCCCGAGTTCTGAACAGGAACATGCTCATCACACACACACACACACAAGTACAGAGGACGCAACATGTACACACCCACAGATGAGACTCAAGGAGGGAAGGAAACACCCTGGCAGCATGCAGATGGTGTAAAGCCCACGGTGTATTTTCTATAGAAATGATGTGCTATCGTCAAGAACATCGTGAGAAAAGTGTCATTTGAGACGTATTGAGCGTGAACTTCCAATGTTCCCACGTCTTGTGCACAGTTTATTTTTTGTTCCCTGGATGTCTGAGGCCAGAAGCAAACGCGGGGCCGTCCCAATTTCACCGCAAGTCTCGATCACGCCGAAAAAACAGTCTTTTTTCAGATTATCTTCCCCCGGGGCGCGGGCTCACTGCACGTCTTATTCCGTGACAGGGACAGAAAAAACGCCGGGGGGTAAAAAACCACCTAGTGTGGCACTGCGGGGGTCTCTCTGCTTCCAAATCTACCACCCAGTTAAATAGCAATAATACCACTCAAGTTAAAAGTACCCAATCTAACGTAGAATATACCTGCCGTTCAATATGTAAATATTATATTCATCAATACATGGAAATACTTCCAGTGGACGGGGTTCAGTGACGCATTACATCAGAGAAATTAAAGCACGATGGGGGGGATTGCCAGAGGTGACAGACTGATGTAATTTCCCCAAGTTTAATGTAACAAGCACAACTTCAGTGACAAGTGACAAGTGTTCCCACTGAACAGATGAAGATGTCATCGTCAATGTCCTTAGCGAAAGGAAACCGAGCGCCGCATTGCTCAACTGCCGGGCGTTAATTACACACTTTATTTCAATCCGGTGTGTTAAACAGAAAGTTGAGGAAAGCTTGACAGCTATGGCCTTTGCGTTACGCAATGCGTAAATAAATGTCAAACGGCATGAATTGTCATAGTTGGTTACTGTAACGCTGTTGCCAAGAGGCATGCTCGACATAGCAGAAAATTCAATAACTGAATCACACATCATCTCGATGGCCACTTCATTCTTTACTGGAATGGTTGTTTTCATCATTTTTTAAAGAGTGTTCGCATTAGTTCTGCGAGGAATCCAGTGAAACCTCTTTTTTCAACAAAAGAATAGAGCAAAATAAAGACCATGGCCATGGTACGAGCGGGACAATACTTTTTAAGAAAACCTCCTCCACAGGGGCAAACCACCCCCTCTGCTTTACGAGCGATTGTCCTCCGTCTTTGCATATTCTTCAACCGCTGCATAGTTTGTTGTCGATTATCCCTAATGCAGTACATAGGGAACATTTTTGAGAAACAACTTTTTTATTTTTGAACTAGAATATAACTTTTCTTTGCCTTGTCCAATTAGGCAAACACCTATTGTTTTCATATTTCCTTGGACAGGAAGGAAGAAGCACTCTCTGTAATGATCTCACATAATTAGGATTGCTGTTTGCTGACATAGCTTGGCGTTAAAGCAGCTGAGTGGGTGGGCGCCATTTCAGTCGGGAAAGGTCAGCCACTTCATTAGCCGCGTTATGGAGACCAGTAGTGCCGCTCGGAGCATGCAGTGCCATAAAGTTAAAGGTTCCTGGTCATTAAAAAGGTTTGGGAACGCTTATATGGATTAACATCTGTAAGCAGCAGTAGAAATGAGATTCCTCGTAACATTACTGCATTTCCATCCAGGTGACTGAGCATAAAGTCTTATTTATGTTACTCAGTTTTTTAAATTTTTTTTTAAAAGACACGTCTGGCGTGTACATATGCTACATTTTCCTATCAGGGTTGGACGGCATTATGGTATACAAGGTTATTTAGAGGTCCCGAATACAGACGCCGTGCTTTCTATGATGCCGTGTTGATGTCATGTATTCTACCAGAGGTCGTTCTCTGATGCAACTGGCAGCTGAACAGAACTCAGAAAGATGGCGACTGCGGGTTTTGTCTTCCCCAAAAACTTTTTCCGCCACTTGATTTTATTCAACTGCCAGTCATATCATCTCTGATGAGCCCGTCGGTCCCGTGAGAGGGGCCTTTGGCAAAGCACAAAAGGTGCCAAAGCACAAAAGGTTTCAAGACGCTGTTACCGCCCAAGCCTGGTTCCCATTTATGTCACTTTTCACTATGCTCGCAGCACATTTTCAAACACAAGACCAGGCGGTGTTTTATTTACCCCATCTAGTGTTTATATCATGACAACACATGTAATCAGGTTTGGCCCACGTTACCGTCTTTGCATCCTATTACGACGAATCCAAACGGACGAGCGTCTGCTTTAAAAATAAGCATTCCCCTCACGCCCTCCAGGGGAACTCTCTCTCTCTCTCTCTCTCGCTATCGACCAATTAGTGAGTCATGTTCTGAGTGAGTTGTGAATGAGCGAGTCCGCCGCGTGTTCTTTCCAGAGGCACGCGTGAATCACTGCTTCGGCGGAGTCAGTGCCTCCGTTGCAGCAGTTCCAGGCAGCAGGCGGGAGTCCATCAGGAGGCCCCTGAACGGGCACGGCTCTGCAGAGGGAACGCGCGGAGGCCAGTGCACAGTCACATGGAGCCTCCCAGCCCCTCTCTCTCTCTCTGAAGTGCTCCATTTGTACGCTCGTGTGTGTGTGTGTGAGGTCTCCCTTTTTCTTCAGCGAGCCATGGGATGGCGTAAGCCAGTGTGCGTGATATGGATTCATGTATCTTTTTGAAGGAGAGAAGGGATAGAGGTCCCCTTTCTTCCAATGCGACAAGCGGTGCCTCTGAGAAATGAACGCGTGGCTTCGAACAAGGAGGTGTTTTGTGGCCGCGGCCCTCTGAAAAAACAAACTGTGACAGAGGTTCTACAGTACGCGTCACATGTCAGCCTCGCTCTGCGCTGGCGTTTACCCAGAACAAGGCCACAATAACACAACTGTACTTCCCTCTCTCTCTCGGGCCAATCCATTTTCATTCCAGGGGCGTCCGAGCCTCACTCGCTCCTTCTAAGTTTAGCACAGCGGTTTTTATCTTGAACACTACATGTGTGGGTTAATGTGCGTTCAAGTCATTTCAGTGTGGTCGCGCTGTTTCAATGTATTGGGAATGCAGCAGGGGCCCAGAGACAATTATAATAATAATTAAATACTATTTTGACTAATTAAAACATGCAAACTTTGCAGCCTTTTCTCTGTAAAACACTCATGTGATCGCCTTGGGATGTGGAGCTTTTTAAGACCAAACTTCAGAGGAAAGAAGGTCATAAACATCTATATTCTGTGCCAGCGCCATACTGCATTCTTATTGTACCGTCTACTATGCTAGTTTTCTATATACTGTTTTTGCACAAAACCAAAACTATGAGTCTTTTCACACTACATTTTAATAATAAGATATGTGCGCTGATGCATGCCAATCAAACTGCAACTTGTCTCTGCCAATTGAACCAAACAAATAGACACCACTGTGTCGCTGTGAACTCTGGGATAGATGTTCGTTTACATTAACATCTGGTGACAAAAGGTCAGAGTATGATTCACAACTCATCAAACCACTCAGTGAGTCCTTGTGCCCCGCGGGGAAGCATCTGATATGCATTCATTATGCTTCTGCACTCATTTATTGAGGCTTTTAACGAGTAATCTACAGTAATAATGTGAGCATTATCGGCTTCTGTTTGCGGAGGCTTCCAAAAGGTCAAAGGCAGCTTGGAAACAGCTCTCCTCAGGGGGAAGTCAGCTGTCAGTGGAGAACAGATGCCCTCATTAAAATATAATAGTAGTGAACAGATATTTAAGGGGTTGTTAAATAAAATAAAAAAATAGATGTTTTGTATGTACAACTGTTCTCATTAAATACAGTTCTCAGTTGAGTATCTGCCATAGCAACAAGCTATCATGACGTGACAAAGTGATTTTTTTAAGTTAAATTGATTTGGGGAAGAAATAAAAAAATGTCTGCCACCTTGCAGCTTTGGTATATTAAAAAGGAAATTTGAAACACGACCGAAATACGGTCAAATCATGGTAATGACATCTTCGATATCACGGGGATGTCTAAATTTACAAATGCTTGCTTTTCATTTGAAAGTTTAACACACAACGAGATTGCTGCGTAGGAGCTTTCTTACATAAGTAAGTGTTGCACACAAACCCTCTCATGTGGAAAAGTAGGGCAGGCAGCTACTTCTGAAGTGTTTCCTCTCGGCTCTCTTCACCACTTAGCCGTTTAGTTGATACTCTGCTAAGCCAGCGCAAAACGAGTGCCGCGCTGGAAAAACGCTAAGAGATATCACGAATACCAGCGATATGAGTAACTAATTGTAAGTAATGCGAGCATCAAAACTACTTCAGCCTAGATGGCCATGTACTGGCATAAAACCCCTCTCTCTCTCTCTCTCTCTCTCTCTCTCTCTCTCTCTCACAGTTTGCATATATGTCTGCTTGCCAGTTTCAAAACTTGTTGTTGTTGAAAACCAACATCTCTCTATATATGAAAAAGTGTAAAGTAAAACAAAACAAAAAAGTCCTGTTCATGTTGAGAAAACAATCCTATCACATTCACTTGTTTTTGATCATATTAAATGATCTTCATTAGCATTTACAAAGGTGGTTTTGTAATTGTGTTTTAAATTAAACATTTAATTTCTTTTTCGGTACACTAAAAGTAATATTACACAACTTATTCAGACTTAAACCATGACCTCATGAAGTAATTATACTTAACATGTTCCCAAACACTACCTATTACCACCTACAGCAAGTCACGAGAAAACGATACTTACCTAGTCGATACCAACTAAAATAAAGTAAAACCTTGTTTTTCTACTTTACCATAGGTACCAGGGATGATAGACAGTTCCCCTGATAACGCTACATTGTGAATAAACTGGCAGGAGGAGAGCTGGTGACGTTAGCTGACCAAATAACGGAGCTAACGGCTAGCATACGTATGTGAGTTATATTACGATGTTTTATACGGTAAAAAATGGAGTATTGAGCAAACGTAACTCATAATGTTGGCGTAGGTAATCATAGGTAATCAGGTAAAAAACATTTTGGGGCGAGAAACTTGACATCAGAGATTAATAATACATTTGCAACAAAAGAAAATGGAGTATCAGGAATGGTGTTTTTATGTTTACTCCCGACCGATGCAGAGCAACATTAGCATAAATGTGACATTGCGTTTCTACTCACCTGATGAATGGAAGTCCAATTTTTCCTCTCAGATTGATATTTTTCTGTCAGCCATCGAGTGGTGAGCTGAAATCTAAATGGGCTCAAGAGACTTCAGTGAATATCGCCCCAGCAGTAGGTGAGAGGGAAGGGCGCTAGTTATTCAAATGTTCCTATTCGATGTTCGACCTTCACGTGCACGCACGGCCGACCAATCTCGCCACATTACCAGGTCTCTCCGTGTGTCCACTGCACACGACAGACCTTCCTCGCCGTGTGCACCAAACCAAACCGCCACCTGACAGCTCAGTGTATTGTGTTCCCATTAACCCTCTTGGGTGCCGCTGAAGGCCAAGAGGGCCAGACGTTAGCGTCTGCTGTCATTCCAAACAGTAAACAGGCGGCATGCCGAGGTGCCAGTTTCATGCTAAGAGTCGACACCGAGGCGGCACAGACGAACGTGACACCGTAGCCTTCTGTCTTTTGGCCCCGAGGAGAGGCATCTTGCGATGGCTGCCGAAGAAGAGCGCGCACGTCATTATCCCACGGAGGTTTAGGTTTGAGCCGCCTGACAAAGTGGGGTATCCTTGCCCAGTATTGATTTTTCTCGGGCGCAACATCTGTCAGACAAAGGAGCAAATTCACACTTCCTTTATTCCTCTGCGTTCCGGTCTTTATCACCTTGATGTCACAGACAGATAAGGAAGTTGTGATTTAGAGGCTGATAACAGGGAGAGCGCTCAGCGTTACGAAACCAGTAGAGTGCTGATTACCACAGGATGGTAACACTTTTTCAAGCGCTAGCCCAGCGCGGTTCGGAGCATTAGCTTGGCCAAGTGAAACAAACTAAGCAGCCTATTTTCCCCAAAGGAGGGAGTTTAGCTCAGGCAAGCACTCACATAGCACTTTCCAACGCCATTCACAAATATCAACAGTGTAACTTCCAGGAAGTTGTTCAATGGGGGAGTTTAATTGACACACTGTTAAAATGTTGATGACATGTTTAATCACCGTTTTGTCGCTCTGCAAAGCCCTGAGCACCAACAGATGACAGGAGCCATATGTTTATGGTGATTTAAGACGCACACTCTGGGTTAGTACTAGACCAGGAGCTAAATGAGAATCAGTGTCACTATAATCTCACATACAGTACAGGAGAAGTCATTAAATATGCCGCTAATTCTACATACAAAAAGAAAATCAGGTCTTGTCGGTGCTAACTGGTTAATCTGAATTCTAAGCACTTTAAGTTTATGATGTGCTAAGACGTTATTGATAGGTAGGGAGATTTAATTATTTTTGGCTTGTTCTCCGGGGAGGTCACAGGTCAAGATGAGCTACTGCGCAGCACCCCAGAGGGGATTCAAGGTCTTTCTAAAAGGACATTTTAGGGTGGGACAACCCTATCTCCAGACTAGGACGATCATGGTTTCGATGACTGATGATTCAGCAAAATCCTGGGCTGCATTCAAATGCCACCGTTAGTAAAGCGTGTGCTTCTCTGCAGTAGCTTAGCATTGGCGAGTGTCAGTCAGGAATTGAACTGCAAGCATTCGTTGCAGATTGGTGTCAGCCATCTCCCCCCGCCCCCCACCTCCACCCCCATGCGTTCTGCCTCCATATGAATGATGACATGTTGGCATTGGACGTAAATCGCTCCATGCAGAATCCTGCAATATGCTCATAAATCCAAGAGAGATTTGGCCGGTTGAAAAAGTATCCTCTAATGGCAATCAGGGAGGAAACGTCTGCAATTCTGGCAAATTAGAGTGTGATATAGTGATATAGTGAGGGCCTGGACGGTCCGCCGCTTCTCAGATTTGAATTTAGGAGCTGTGTTCTGTCAGGAAAGCTATTTGGTGGTGAAGATTCTAGCAGAATCCTGGGATACGCCAACCCCTGTGGTCAGTAGATTAAAAAAAACATGTTTCCTACTGAGCTGAACATTTTTCCTATCAGGTTCGGCTTTGATGGAAAATTATTTTCAAAGGTGCAAAAACTTGTTCTACAAGTCTTCTCCCCAGACAGCTACCGTATCCTTCAGAGCTGCAAATACTGAGGATTCTTATTTCCACGTGCCCCAGCTCCAATAATCTGGCTCTTGCTGTCCTAGATATTGCACATATCTATAATAACAATATATCGTTTGTATTTTGCGAGTGTTCAACTTCTGCAGATATACCTTCATTTGTACGCATTTGAGAGATACAACGTTTTTGTACAAAGAAAAAAAAATTAAATCCATCACAAGGGTTCACAGTAGAGATAGCTCTTCATAATATGAGAATCATTTTTACAAAGATACACAAGTAGTTTGCCATGCAGAGTGTCTGTCACCATCCCTGCATACTGCAGCCCAACTTTCACGCCTTATTTACAGCAGAAGGTTCATTGGTGTGTGTGTGTGTGTGCATGTGTGTGCGTGTGTGTGTGTGCGTGCGTGTGTGTGTGTGTCAGCAGCACAGTGAGGTTAATAACAGTTACCCTAGAAGGTTCCTCTCTCTTTCTCTCTCCCTCGTCTAATCAATCGCTGCGAAACTGAAAATCACCTCAATCTCCTATTGTCTACAGAGGTAACCAGTTTTTCCTCTCTCTCTTTTTCTCATCCTCTCTCTCTCTCTTGGTATTCCTCTGCCCTCTTGCTCACTCTTCTGTGCCTCTCACAAAATAAAATTGTGTGATACCTCCTCTTCGTGACCCTTTATTTGGCAGACAAGTGGGCAGAAAAGTGCGCTTGTGCTTATCTCCATTGCCATTTTGTTCTATTTTCTAATGCCGGTCTTTCTCTCCTGAAACCTTTGGCCTTGTACAGATACTAAAGGTTTTTATTGATCTCCCATGAACCCCTCCTGATTCAGCCTGTTCCTTCGAAGCTAAGCCTTTTCATGAAGCACTGCACATTGCAGTGTTCTTCCTGTCCCAAGGTCACGGAAATCCTGCAGATTTAAAACCAGAGGAGGGCAGCTTCTTGATGCAGAGGCTGTGCATCCAGATATATATTTTCTTTCTTCCAACATCAAGTTGGCCTCTGGAGTTTTCTTTTTAAACAACAGTGGAGCACTTTCTGTTTGCTTTCTTTTCTTTGTCTCAAAAAAACTGCACTTTTTGTGTGTCAGTGAGATCCAACAAGCGTGTTGTATGCATTTCATACGACGACTTTTGAATCGTGCTTTGTTTGAATCCATGTTTGCAGTCTTCTCCTCTGCCTTTGTCGGAGCGTTGCTACACTGGATCAAAGGGAGACTTCTGGATGTTTTAACTTGGATGTTTTAAAATTGGTCCAGTATTGAACAACGAGCGCTGCAGCTGGCAGCCACTAAAAGGGCTTTTTTTTTTTACACTGATATTCAAAAATATTAGTATCTCACAACATTTAGAAAAGCACCATACAGAAAAATAAAAAGTTTTTTCCATACCGTTATGCATATGCATCTAACCAAGTCTTGCTCAAGGAGAAGTCTTGTTCTGATATATATATATATGTATTATTTGAGGAATCGTGGGATTCTTGCAATAGTTACACCCTTTCCCATTTTGCAGATATTCTCTCATATTGACTGTGCTGCATATCTAGCAGACTAGAATAGAGGGCTAACTCGCTCTTGCATCTGATACTCGCAACCCTTTTTGTCAGAGTAAAAAACATATTTCCCTCTCTCAGTTCTGGCTTTACTCTCTGGTTGGTTTAATATCGTCATGGGTAACGCCCTACTCCATCAGCATCTAATAAAGTAACCCCAAACCAAATGAGTCTCTCTTCTGTCTACACAGGAGCCAATCAGTACTGTACATTTTATTTCTGTATAATTATTGGAATTAATTTAAAGCCACTATGCGTGTACTCTTCATGTGATCAGGGCATTGTCCAGATGGTATTCAGATGGTACCTTTTGTCTGTTAAGTGCGACCCTCCGTGGGTTGAGGGGGAAAGGACCACTCCTTCATTGCTGTCTGCCACACTGTATTTTTATGCCTGCACACCGACGGAAACATTATGTTTTTGGGGGTTTCCTAAACGTCCGCACCTTCTAGTGAAGGCGATTTGGGGATTTTTTTTCAAATTGGGCACAAAAGACACAAGGACAAGGTCAAGGTCACTGTGACCTGCTCACAAAACGGAGACGTCTTCACACGAACGTCGGAAAGGATAAAATGATGAAGTGAAGACAATGTAGTCGGACATGTGTGTGAACCTGACATACGAGGATGGTAATTCTAGCTTTTTTTTACACTACCACGTCTCTATTAAAGAAACTGAATTATTAAATAGCTTTTTAAAACATTGCCAGCACATTAAGTCATGTCTACTGTGATGTTGGAGGCGGCCACACCTCGCTGATTATTGACTGGTCGCTATGAGAGCTGCTTTCCCCCCTCGGCACAGCTGACCATCTGCTGCCCTGACCTCAAAGGAGCATCACACTGGAGACGGGGCGTCATCCCGTTCAGAAATGTATTCCATCGACCCAAAGCTCGCGTCGTTAAACGTATCAGGACAGCTTGCTGGGCAGACCCCATGTGTTGAACCGTGTGCACAGCTTCTGCTGAAACCCTTCTCACATGATATTCACATGGAGCTGAGCTATTATCCACCAGTCCTCCGAGGCCCTGCGTCTGGTCTCTGGCCCCGGGCGTTTTAGCGGATTGCTCTCTGCCGCGGCTCAGGTTACACGGTGGAAGTGCTCATTAGTATCCCTTTCACAGCCATATTGTTGAACAGTGTCAGTAAGCTCGCTGCGTCTGAGGGAGCGCCGCACAGATTCCCTGTGAAAGCCGTGGATAAGGAGCCGAGGCGTAACCCGAGCGCGCTGAGCGCCTCCCCACAGCACGCCCCCGCCACGAGCAGGTCCATATTTGGAGGCGTTATCATCAACGTGCCGCCGTAGAATGGAGAAGATGCGCGATGCTCAAAGCCACCAGAAGAACCCTTCACTTTGCTTTTCTCCGCATCACTTTGTGCACCATCTTTAAGAAAGAACTCGTGTCCATCAAAAAGTGGACGCAAAAGTACATGAAGCGCCTCACTCTCCACGCAATCGAGAGCCGGAACAAATAGTTTGAAGCTCCATGGTCAACGTCAACACCGGAGTTCTAAATCAATATTTGAATGCAGATTCATTGGATTTTTTGTTGTTGTTTTTTTGCATGACTATTCATTGTTTAGAAACTTGGTATTTCGGCACAGCGGCAGATAAAGATCCGGCCACGCTAATGCTATTTGTAAAATACTATTTGCAGGATTAGATTCCAGCGTTGACTGCGTAGGATTTTCCGAATCTCGATCAAAACATTTCCAATAACTTGTGAAGGCCAAAAGTCAAAATAGATTGGAGGAAAAAAAGGAGATGTAATCCGTTCAGACATGCTTTCATCCAACGAAGTATTCGACTCACGGACCGGACGCTGTCGTAACAGCATCGTACACTTAAAAAAAAAAAAAAAAAAAGAGTGTATTAATGTTGACAAAACTCACCAGTTATTTTGATAAAGAAAGGTTCTTTGGGATGTTTGGGAAGAGGAGCATTAATATAGCATCACACCTCGATGGAAGCTTTGAATGAGAGGAAAGGATATGGCATTCATTACAGCCAATGAACTCTCGCTAGCAGATATTCACAGGCCGAGACACACACACACTTACCAACGGCCAGATACACAGGCTCATTCTGCCAATGTCTGACTGGTTAATAACTGTGTTTTCCTCCTCCGCAGATGCCGGCTCAGGATCAGGAGACGATGGTAAGATTACTCCTCTTCTGTTCTGACTCCACATGCACTGCTTTTTAATGCATTTCTCCGTGTTTCTTCCTCCACTGACTCTTTGTTTGCAGCTCGGCACGCTGCGAGGCAAGTTCCCTTTGGAAAATAGGGCTTTTTCGTGACACTAAAACAACAGGGTGTGCATTCATAAGCAAATAAAGAAGTTTGACTTGAATGCAGTTAGAAAAATCCTTTAAATCATTAAAAAAACAAAACACATGTGACCCCAATGACACACTATAATAATGAAAACGTTAGCTTCCGTTAACCGTGTTAGGTTGCTCCTTTGTTATTTATTTTATTGATACACCTCGTTGTTTACAGTATATTGGTAATGGGTGCCACAGGACTAACTTGACTAGCTATCTGGTGAACATAGCGGAGCCTCAAGCAGACAGATATTTCCTCATATGAACAAATACACACGACCCCACATGAATGGGAATGTGGCTCCATTAATGCTTTTTTTTATGCGTTTGCTCTATAATGTGATAATGTGTCAGTGTTGTGTTTACAGCTTGATTGCCACTGCCCCCACATGGTCGTGTACCTCAAAGATAAGAAGAGACCAGATAAACCTTTGTTGATGCCCTCAAGGGAAATGTGGTGGTTGCAGCAGCTCAAGGGCAGCAGTAGCGCAGATTAATGGAGGAAATAAAAGAATAATACAAATAAAAAGGTGTGAGACATAAATGGCGTGGTTGAAGTGACAGTGGCGTGACTAACGGCGGCATTAGTCGCTATGTGAGCATAATAAAACAGGTCTTTTTGAATATTATTTCAGCTTTCTAATTTGAAGCCAGAACGACATTATGATATTATTATGATGAATTGCCCCCAAAAGAATTCTGATTTTTTTTCCCGGCGGACACATTTCTTCCGCAGTGAACGGCTCTAGTTTAGCTTGGAAAGGGCACGGGTGAGGTGTGGGTGCCCGGGTGAGGTGTGGGTGCACCGGGTGAGGTGTGGGTGGCCGGGTGAGGTGTGGGTGCTTTTGCTGTTGTCAACGTCATTAATATCTTTACAACCAAATTGTGGTCATAATTGCATTGTTTACTGCACAATCCTGTGGGAAACACTTTGGTTAAGTCCAGAGTGGGACCGGTCATCGGGAGCCCCGGTGGGCCGGGACTTTATCCCCCCCTGCCCCCCCCCCCCCCTCCCTCGTCCCTCTTAATTGAGCCACCGCCGCCTGCTAATATTCTTTATATCAATACACATTTTCATTCCTTTTTCTTTTTTTACCAATCAAACTTATTTATATCTGAGTAATTCGGCAGGGAGCATGGCGTGTTCACAAAGAAGAAAGAAAAAAAAAACACATCAACGTGGCCTTGATTGCGTCATAAAGAAAAGAGAGTTTTGTTGTTTGTTTTTTGAATGTTTTTTTGGCTCACAACTGCTGCACTGAATGATAATGTGATTGTGACGGGGAATTGTGATGGATTTTTCTGTCTCGAGCTACTTTGGAGTCTCAGCAAAGATAATTTTCAGATCAGCCTGAAATTCATGGCCGGGGAGGCAGGAAATAATTTGGAAAACTGATAGTGTGTTTTGGAAAATGCAATTACACATTTTCTTGTGTACACGGCTCACTAAAACGTAACTGGCACCGTCCTTTGGGAGTCCTAATCTCAAACTGATTAATTTGACTGAGGTTGTTGAGTTTGTTTGGGTGTTTATTTTGTACAACTGGGAGGCCCACTATACAAATCTGCTTATACAACACGTGTTACACTGCCACTGTCCATTTCCCACTGAAAATACTCGAGGCTAGTTTAAAAAAGAAGATGAAAAAAAACTTGCAAGTTCAGTGCAGGCCACACGGGGTGCCGGGGAACCTTGTTCTCTTCGATTTGAACTGCACCAGCGGCTGCTTTCTCAGAGCGGTGTGTGACCAACATTACAAATAATACATGCTGGAGCCGACAGAGGACAGGGGAGTGCGCGAGAGTTCATTGCAGTGATGGAGAAGAAGTTTGTGCCCCGGCTAATTATTAATGTGCCATTCCAGTAAGACTCTTATTTGATACCTTATTGCCGAACAGGACCCAGCAGCTGTCGGTGGTGGTGGAACTCGTCTGTCGGCGCACGTTTGTGAGGTTCGGCCCGTGTGTTTACCCGCGCAGTTCCTTCATTAACTCTCATGCACGAGCATATATGAGTGCAAGATTGGAAAAGAGATTAGGTCCCCCCCCCCTACAAAAAAAAAAAAGAAAGAGAGACGCCAGACAGACGGATGAGCAAGCGGAAATGAAACCGGTGCCAGGTCAACCAGAGAGAGAGAGAGAGAGAGAGAGGGGGGGGGGGGGGGGGGTTGGAAAAGAAATGGCCCGAGGAAAGTCGCAAAATAGATAACAGAACTGAAGAAACAGGAGGCGATGCAGGGAAAGAGGAGGAGGGGGGCAGTCAGCGATAAGAAACACCAGGAAGAAAGAAACAGAACGAGACACACGCTTTCATCTCCACGTCCTCCGAACGCCGCATTCACAACGATGGCCGCGCTTTACCGTCGACGCAGCGGAGCGAGAGGGCGGCGTCACGTGTTCACACGTGGGGTTGTAAAGGCTGACATGAGCACGTGTCTCTCTTTCTCTTTTAGTCCATCGAGCAATGCCATTCTAGGTCCATCGCTCTGTGCCGTGTTGTGTATTGGACCGGGAGCGCACTTGTTGTGCAGCATTTTATTGCACAAAAAAATAAATATCACAGGTGCCTGTAAGAGTGGTGCCGGGGGCGGGTCTTGAAAATCCGACCCAATCAGGTGTCTGCTGAGTGATGCGTCCATGGCCAAGGAGCGTTGTGGGGCTACATGGTCACAATAGCACATCCAGTGGGGGGGGGGGGACGATGTGGGCTTGATGAGTCCAGGCTCAAGATGGGTTTGGCAAATGCCGTTTTGAGATGCTAAAAGTGCTAAAAGTGAAACATGGAGTAAAAAGACAATCAATAATCTCCCGCCTCTCTTCTCGAGAAGTGTTGATTCAGCTTTATGGAGGCTGCAGTGTTTGGTGTTGTGGAAGGGGAGGGCGGGGGGGGGGGAGAATGTTCCACGCCAGCCGACAAGGTCTCGACAAACATCTCTTCTAATGAGCAGATTTATGTGCGAGAGTAAATTAAGTTTCAGCTCCCCGAACGGGGATGTGTCGCTACATTTACTTTAACACATGTTCGACGTTAACGTCACATTCGTGGAAAAATACCGCGCAGGAAATGCTCAAAGGAAGATGTTAGAGCTCGAACAGGAAATCCTCTCCTCCTGAAGTAAAGGCGTCGTAAGTCGTTGCGGAAGAAATGGACAGTGAGGCATCGTGCGGGGGAAATGGGTGAAGAGTTTAGCGACATTATCCGTATTAAAAATAAGCCGGCATCCTCTGAAAGAGGTTTTTCTCTGAATATCTGCGCACTGAACGCTCCACCTTCCCAGACCTCCGGGTGTTGTAAAGCTGGAGAGCTGTCCTCATTCTCCATCTGTCAGATAAATTTGACGTATTGATCATTCGGGAGGAAAAAAGAGACAATTAAGAAAAAGAAATAGCTCAGGGGCAGAGAGGGTATCTGTGCAGTTGTGGTGGTGGGGGAGGGGGGGGGGGGGGGGGGGGGGGGGGGGGGGGGGGGGGGGGGGGGGGGGGGGGGGGGGGGGGGGGGGGGGGGGGGGGGGGGGGGGGGGGGGGGGGGGGGGGGGGGGGGGGGGGGGGGGGGGGGGGGGGGGGGGGGGGGGGGGGGGGGGGGGGGGGGGGGGGGGGGGGGGGGGGGGGGGGGGGGGGGGGGGGGGGGGGGGGGGGGGGGGGGGGGGGGGTGAAAGGCGAGGGCAAGGACAGGAGGAGGAGAAAGGCAAACACACCCTATAAAGATAGAATCGTAGTGGAGGTCGAGAGAGATACAGTAGGAGAAGGAGGAGGAGGAGGAGAGGACAGCTGCTGGGGTTTTATGAGCAGGGAGAAGGTTAAAGAAAGTGGTTGTTAAAGGCGGGTTCCTATAGAGGAAATCAGCACCGAAGAGTAAAAAACAAATGTATTTTAACAGCCAGGGATAAATCTACACACATAAAGCTCCGGTCAGCTGGCCAGCTGCCATCTTCTTCTGACTCCACATGTGAATATCTGCGTGGCGCAAGGTTTCGTGCACCCGGAGGCTCGCCACAGTGTCTTCTCTCTCGTGGTTGCGCGTTTGTTTTATCCAATAAGTGAGAGCGCAAGTCGACCGTGCAAACACATCCCCCGAGGACACGAGTCTGGTCACATGGCCTCCCCCTTTTAGTCCGAATCAGACATTTGCTCAAATCAAATTGGGCCGCGGAGAAAACTCAATTACCCCTCACATGGTCGCCAGGGGACACGGGACGGCCCGAAGCCGTGGGCGTTGACGATTTCTGTGGGTCTCAGCAAAAAAAGTCACGCTTGTGTGTGTATATAGATAATATTTTTATTTATTTATTTGCAAGCTGTAATGCTCCTTGTCAAAAGAAAAAGACCCCCCCCCCCAAAAAGAAACTGCCAGAGATACAAGTCGAGGTTCAAGACGTGAGCCGCGGAGAGACGTTAGAAATGCAAGTCTTCATATATTTATATATTCTGGGGACGACGTCAAATGTTGGTGCAGGTGGGAGCAGACGTGAAATGTGTCGGAACCAGCAGCTTCAGGAGGGGAGAGAGAAGCTGCTGCTGCTGCTGCTGCTGCTGCTGCTGCTGCTGTTGAATACTTGTGAGCGGACGATGTCAGTTTTGTGTGGATGACCCGAGGTGTGTGATGGAGGGGGTTCATTGCTCCCACCGGCAGCAGTAGGCAGCAGGGAAGAGTGGGTAGGAGACGCTGATAAGTCGATGTTATCAGCGGATAACACGAAATAACACAGGAAAGGAAACCGTGTTTGGAGGAAGGGTTTAACGGTGACGCAACTCAACGGTGGGCAGATTGATTCGAACATAAGTCCGCGCAGAGGCCGGCAGCAGGAGAGCGGGTTCACGAGCGGAGCTAACGGCCGAGGTGAACATCCGTTCCATTAAGTTTTATTCTGACGCGTTCACACTTCATCCAGTAAAAATGAGTATTTGGCAAAGGTCAGTTATAACGTTGTCAGGATGAGTTCAAATGTAATCTTGTAACATGAACGGTTTGGTGAGGAGCTTGAATGAAATACAGTTATTTAAAGGAGATGTTTTCACACCAATAATACATAAAGAGAGGAAATTATGACCTGGTACATTTCTTAAGATTAACTCTAAGCAGCTAAATTAAACTGCTAATGCCCAGATAATTTTCTTAATCAAAGGAAATATTTGAATACAAATTTAATTTAATCCTAGATATTTGAATTGTGCGTTTGTATGCAAATACAATAACAAGCTAAAAAAAATGGTGGCGCCTTTAAACCCAGAATGTGATCTGACACTTAGATGCAAGACAAATGAGTTTGGTTTTGGTTTTGACAGATACAATTATAATATGAAATTTAAGCAATAAAATCTCTTTTGTATTCTCCTTGATAACGCAGGTATTATCTGATACCCCTGACGTCAACCACATGGTCACGCTGGAAGAAAAGTCAGCGGATCATCAAAGTGATTAGGATTCATCCTCTGGGAACCATGAATGTCTGAACAAAATGTTATGGAAATCCATTAATTTAGACAGTACAAGGAGATCACTAATTACCTCTAAAATGTCTTTCTATAGAAAATCCCGAAGAAACCAGCAACTTTAATTATTCACTATCTTTTTAAAAAAGACCTAAATGTAATTCTGGTCTCTGTGGCTTTTACAATTCAATATTAAATATGTACTTTAAAAAATAATAAAAAATCCTTCAGTAGATTTAAATGAGTCCCAAATAGAAGTGAGTCTGGTTAGGAGCCAGCAGGACACTCCTGCCTCAAGCCCCAAAGTCAAAGATTTAAACTCTGTCATGCTCTGAGTGCTTCAGGCATTAAAGTGACCTAATTTCACGGCCGTTTCTAAACTCTTATCTAAATGAAGTGCTTTGTCAAGGTCAGAACAGTGTCCCGTAACTTATCACAGCCATTTTTCTGTTTGAATGGTAAAAAAAAAAAAAAAACGACTCCATTATGAGTCCTGAGCGGCAGCGGGGAGAGCATCAGTCTGCCGGCAGTCTTCATACTGATGTTTATGAGGCATCCTTCTAGTGCAAGGGCGTAAGTTTGGTTTCAACATTGATGGGGGTTTTGTAGACGCATCAGTTTATCAATGTGATTTAATTTATGTCAAGGAAAACAGGAAATTCAATCGCCAGGTGAAAATACAAACATATTACGCAATGTAATGCTGTAAGGCATTCTGTATTCAAATATGTATTCTCCTGAAGATCTACGTCTCTCATGCGTTGCTATCTCTGCTGAGACATCCCACGTGTAGTTACTCTCCTCCTCGTTTGTGTCTTTAACCTCTTAACAAGTGCTACGTATTAACGTCAATGGTGCCTGAATTCAATGTCATCCATTTAAACGCCCCTTGACTTCAATAGCTTACAGCATGATGTCTGCTCATTCAAAACATGTCTCACATATCCATGTCCTCTAAATGTCCATCATAAAGTAATGATAGTAATATTACAACGAAAATGTATTTGCAATTTAATGAGAATGAAGTCATACTATTTTAAGATGAAAGTTGCAATATTACAAGAATAAAGTTGCAATCCCATAAGAATAAAGTCATAATATGTTAAAAACAAATGTACCTGCCCTATAAAGCCCAAACTAACCACCACTTCTAACAAAGGGGGAGGGCGGGACTTTGTGCCGCTGCCACTCGTGGTCAGCTGTGCAGTGCCCGGCAGCTGATGAAATGACCATCATGGGGTAGAAACCCATGACAACAGCGAATGGCATTAAAGAATGCTGCAACAGAGCGCCAATAGTTTACAGTGACACACGCCGATACCGTGCCTATAGTTCATCATCATATGGAGACACACACACACACACACACACACACGCATTCTGCCTTGTCCGGTCACCTCGCCACTGACAGCCGTCTTATCGATGGCCGTCAGTTTCAAGAGCCTTTCACGTCATTCAGATGCCGAGAGCTTTGGGCTTCTAGGGGAATAATGACCGAGGTCCGGACCTCGCTGACCTCCTGGCTGGCTACGAAGCCAGAGGTGAGATTTCACCGCGGCGGTGGACAAGCAATTCTGCTCCTCTTCCTGTGTGTGTGGTTGTGTGTGTGGTTGTGTGTGTGCGCGTGTGTGTGTGTTCGCTCCGAGGATGATGCGAAATATTTTGCTCAAATATTGGCAGGGACACTTCTATTCTCCCAGTGTTGATAGGGACGTGTCCCCAGCGTCCACGTGTTTGTCCAAGTGTCTCTCTCCTCGCAGCCACCTGATTTCCTTTGTGTGCGTCTCTGATTATTTGCTGAGCTTTGTTCAGGTTCAGACCTTTTGTCTATCGAGACTATAAAAACAAGCGCTCCGCCTTACTATCGCCGTGGTTCACTCAGTCGCCCTCTAAGACAGATAGCGGCGTTAGATCTGCGATATTCATTCATATTCATGCGCTGCCTCCTCACTTTGCTTTTACATTTACTTTCTCTGAGTGTTGACTAATGGAAAGATAAACACCGTGCTCAGGCTTAATTGAAATACAATGACCTGATTGGGGTAATTCATCTAATGATCAAACCCGCAACACTATGGATCTGCAAGCACTTCATTAATTTGAATCAAGGGCGAGGCTCCGCCGCCGCGCTATTATGAATTCAATTTCAATTGATCTCCCCCGGTCGGTATGCAGCGATGCTCAAAGATGATAATGTGAGGTTATTCGACGGACTCGTCAGAAGCCACAGCTCAGTCCTGCTGCGAGCGCACACAACGCATAATCCGGAAATAATCTCGGTGTTCGCCGTGTTTGACGCAGACGTGACCGTTGACATGAGTTCACTTTTCCTGGTTCTAGACGTATCGGACACGAGTGGAAGGTAGAACCGAGTGGAACCGGACGGTGAGGTACCGCCGCTATAATAGCTGGCTGACCTGCGGTTCCCCCCCCACGCCGATTGTTCCACCATCCATCCCCGCTTCAGCAGCCTCCACAATGACCAGCTGCCTCCCAGTCACACTGCTATTGCTATGGTAACCAAGTTAGAGGTTTAGGGAAGTGAGTAATCTAATCTTCCCACTTTGTGGCATTGCGATAAGGCTCGCCACCGCCAGCCCACCCGCGCAAGCGTGCGTGTCCTGTTTGGACATTCTATGCTGCATGTCTCTCTCTCTCTCACACACACACACACACACACAAACAGCACCTATCTGGCCAATATGTTCCACCCTAATAGGCAGGTGAAAGCCGAAGGGCAGATAGGCTTCCAGCCCTGTTGAAGTTGACATTCTGCACCAAAACGCCTCGACATGAAAGGAGAGCTCCGCTGCTTTTATTGCGCGGGGGCGAAAAGCAGAACGATTTACTTGTTTCCCCGATGTCTGCAACGTCAAGGGCAACATCTTAGATCATATTATACATAGTATATAAATGTGTTAATTATGGTCCCGCTTTGAGTATTAAACATGATGAAGAGGTATGTTTTAGGGCGTGGCTGCCTTGTCGCTACGTTACTCCTCCGCGGTCCAAATATGGTCACTTTCATTCACAACGATGGCGACGGCCAAAATGTCGAGCTCAAGGCTTTAAAACCGGCGTCTAGAACAGACGAGGCAGCCTTTTGGCGTCTGTGTGAGACGCACCGGGTCTTCAACTACCTCCATGTCAACCCATCCGCGTCATTAGACACTCGGGGATGGGAGGGCGTCCTGAACGGGACAAGCTCAGGCTCTTTTACTTCGGGGGAGCGGCGTACGTGACCCGAGTCCTCGGGTGATTTTATTACAGACAACGCCATGTCAGGTGACGTTAGGTCACGTGATGCGATCACGTTGAACTGTCTGATCAGACCTGTGTGGAACACGCCCACGAGAACAGCTTTATCCCACACAGAATTATTAAATTGTGTGAGTGCTGAGCATGTCATGTCAGGACGACAACGTTGAGCAGAGAAAAGCTTCAAACATTAGATAAATTACAAGCCCGGCAAGACCGAAATGAGAACAAATATTATAAAATTATGTTTCCAGGTTTATGTATTATAAAATATATTTCATGAATTCAACTTTGTGCTCTGAGAAGATATTTTAGGAAGCGCATAACGTAGTTTATAGGACTGTGTTTTATTCATTTGGCAGCTCCATTGATGATGCAGAATGTATAAATAGGCTGAAATTGGCCTTGCGTCATAATAATACATAATTAGTTGTGGTTATAGAAATATAAAAATATGTGCTAATGAAATCTGATTACTGGCGCAGCATTAACAATAGAGGCTCTATATACTCAATATGTAGTGCAACAGAGTTTTGTACACAGGTCCTTCTAACTTCTTTTAATTCAAATGTATCTAAAATCCAGCAGCTTCACGCGCGTGACGCACACAACCAGTGCTCAGCCATAGGGTATGTTATTACTTAGCTAAAAGAGACACAAGTTTCTTCGGATAAACATCTACCAAACAGCAGCATTTCATACTCCATTTATTTTCCCGAGTGTCTGATGATGGTGAAACAAAGATATGAAGGGTTTGGACCTCGTTGCGGTGAACTTGTTGTCTACACAAACGGCACCATTTTTCACAGCGCCTAGAAAAGGAAGCATATATATATATATATATATATATATATATATGGTTTATTGTAATGTATACACTAAGATAGCCCCCACGTAGAAAAGGGATCACGGTCTCTCAGAGCATACGTTCGGGGCGGTGCTCGTGAGAGAGGCTTGGCGGATAAGCCTTGATTTTGGCACGGGGATAAGGGAGTATATAGACGGAGAGGGATGAGATCTGCAAATGAGATAGAAGCAAAGTCGTTAGATCCCTTCATCCACACACGTTCACTCGCTCTATCCCTCTCTCTCTCCTTATTTCCATCTCTCACCTCTGCTGCTTTTGCTTTTCCCCCTTCGTCTCTCTACGGGAGCATATCCAATCATACCACTCTGAAATTATTATTAAAATGTCCCCCTGTGCTTAATACACGTGTGTGTGTGTGTGCGTGTGTGTGTGTGCGTGTGTGTGCGTGTGTGTGTGCATAGCACTGGCTCTGAATGCGATGCGTTGGGGTGGTGGTGGTGCTGGTCAGGTTCAGACGCTATCCGATGTGAGACGGGGACGTAAGCGGCGAGTGGCAGCCGCCGCATGTCAGAGCTATCAGTGGAGGTGGGTGAAAAGTGGGACGGAGGCTGATGAGAATAGCAGGGTCACCTCTGGGCCAGCCCTCGCTCTCACCGGCATCAGGGATTTTATTGTCTTTTTTCTTTTCTTTTTTTTTTTTCATCCTGAAAATAATGGGACAATGGCTGAGACGGAGAGGAGAGAGCAGGGGGGGGGGCAATATGGGGCCATGAAAAAGGGATGGGATGGATAGAAACGGAGGGATGGACAGATATTGGGATAGAGAGGAAAAAGGATTGGACTTTTTTTCTGTAATGGACAGGATTTGATCGGGATTAAGAGAGGGAACAAGGGAATCAGGTGGGCCCTTTAAAATAGAATTTGAGTGGTGTGTCGAGAATACGTGTGTGTGTATGTGTGTGTGTGCGTGTGTGTGTGGAGGGGGGGGGGGGGCAAATCGCTGAAACTGATCCAGACTGCCCCTCCCAAGCTTCAGTCAGCACCTCCACATTTTCCTGGGGAAAGGCAGATTGTAAATAGTACACATGGAGCAGCCAGCGGTTCCTTATAATGTCAACACATACGGTGGCTAATAAAACACATGACAGATTGTATCTTAATCTTCTGGGGGAAACCTGGACCCAGACTACATATCAGCTCAGTGATACTCAGTTATATTGTCCCATAACCATCTGCTGTATACACAGTCTTATAGTGTCGGTGTCATGGCCGTAAAGACTGTACTCAGGGAAACAGATAGGATGTCCCAGATGAATGGAGGCTCATAATCCTTCACGCGGGGACATCGCCCTTTTGGCCCTTCCCCCTTTCTTATGTAAGCCTGATAGGAAACACTGACGCTTATCCCAGCACACTTTTCCTATTTCCGGATTTAGAAATATTAGAAGTATTATTACCACTGTTATACTGTACTGCGTTATTATACTATTACTATCACTTGTGACATGGCCAAGCTTTTCAGTCACCCTGGTGGCGTGTGAATTTAGGATTCCGAGCTCCGCTGATGTTCCTCCGGTAGAGTTTCTCTTTCCCCACAACTTCCTGTTTGGTTCGAGTCCCCAGATTTCTGTAATGACGCTGTTGTCACCAGCGAGCGAGCGCGGCTCATTAGAAGCTCTGCGTGTGGCTGCAAGATGCGAGCGAAGCAGTTTTGAGTTACGGCCTCACGGAGAGACATTGCCCTCAATTCCAGGTATGAAGAGAGAGGGAGAAGATAGTGAGGTTCCTCCGGTGGGCCATTTTACAACGGAAATCTTTTCTTTTCTTTTTTTTTTTCATTTGCCTGAATTTAATTGCGGCCGTTATTATTCTGCTGATGCTCAGTTGAGCAGTAACCCAGAACGGGTCATAGTGTAAGGGACTTCAATTCACAGCGAAGGTGTAATATCTGCTGGACGCCCTTCGCAGGTATTTGTTTGACTCCTCTTATTATCTACAGACGCCGTTAATATAGCGAGCCTTGATGGAAGTAGGTTCATGCATTGCAAGTGTTTCCAAAGATGGCTCCATTGGTTCATTTATTTTACAGTTAACACTAGAGATGACGGTATTCAGTCAATCCAGCACACTGTCACTTTTATATGAAGACGGTTCAAATGATCTACACTGCTATATTTGATCAGTCTAAATTTGCTTTACACAAGTAAAAGCACACATTTTCCTTTTGCTCTATACATGTAATCCCCCTTTAATACAGTTTCAATCACCATAAACGCAGCCATTCTTCTCATCAACAGTGCAAATTAGCTTTCCCCTCCTTCTCTGCAGGCATTCGCTCCATATGTAAACATCTGAAGGCTGTTTATTTTTGGGCTTTAGGACTCCTCTCTGGAGGAGCGGGCAAATCCCTTGTGGCAACATGAAGTGGCGTGAAACTGTGCGTGCTAATGACTTTGCGTTGTGAGAGCAGAACGTATAGGCTGTGCTTCGGGAATGGTTTGTTTACATCAGGGGAGCAGATCCTATTGAGGCGTTGGGATGGTGCATTGGCGGTAAAGAAATAGGCTTTTTACACTGAAACCTTTATTTATTTATTTATTTTTGCTGAACGCATCCAGCGAGGGCCACGACGATCCTCACGGAACACTAGCGGTGTCCCCAAATAAGCATGTACCTTATCGTCGACTGATAGGTGCATTATGTTGTCTTTGTCGTTCTCATTGATTCATATTTTAGGACGTAGTGTTCCATTTTTTTTCTCCATCATTATTTCTCAGTTATTATTAGACTAAATAAAGCCCTGAGCAGGTAATCAATATAACCGCTAACCAGTTGAACCATTTTCAAAATGTCACCAATTCAAATTAAGCTTGCCTGATGAAAAAATGAAACATTGAAGTCACAATCAAGTCTGCCGTCAGCCGGCGCATACAAATAGTCACGCTCTTCGTAGAACTGGCTAAAATGTTTCAATTTGTACTTTTTCAAAGTTATGCAGTAATGCCAACATGTCTGAAGGGGACATTCATTCACTGTCACAATCATTACAAAGCAAAAGTAGCATGTGTGTGTACATTCAGTACACCTTCAGTAGCTAGCGTAGCATAGAAGTGCCAACGCTAATTAAGGATGTGCTAACATACGCCGCTAATCTTAGCTCCACAGGTTTTTACGTAGAATTGTAACGTTTTTAGAAACGAGTATATCTCCTTCCAACCTCTCCGGGTAACGAGTATCACCATTACACCATGTTTGACCACGAGGAGCTCCAAATCCACATAATGCAGAACATCTCAAATCGATTGCATGAGAGTCTGTGGAGCAGCCGGAGCCGGAGCTGGCCGATGCTACGTCATGATTGGCCAGTCTGTGTTCGAGGGCGGGACTTAGCGAAGTTGCTGTAGTTACATAGGTCCTTCTGCTTGTTTACATTCTGTCGCTCAGCAGCTGCATCAGAAAGTTGTCCGTTCAACAGCTCTAACTAGATAACGAATAAACATATCAGAGTGGCTTCTGCTGTATGTGAATTTACATTCATGAAGCAAGCGTGTATATTTGAGAGGGAGTTTGGTTACTACCCCTCACTATCAGAATGAAGTGGAGCTAGATTACCTTTATTAACAGGTAGTTGTGCTTTTCCCCTGATGGCCCTCTTGCAATATCATGCTCTCTGAAATTAGGAATCAAGGACGTGTTCATGACATTTGTTTTTGTAGGTGTTAATTGCAAGGATACCTAGCCAATTAACACATTTTGGAAAGATTTGCTTCCATCTTTGACTGTTTTTGTAGTTGTTAATTGCAAGGATACCTAGCCAATTAACACATTTTGGAAAGATTTGGAAAGATTTGCTTCCATCTTTGACTGTGATCTTTCACGTTGCAGCAAAACACATTGGCATGGCTCGTATGGAGCTAAAAATGGTCATTATCACAAAATAACACAATAATTCACTTTTGTATCTGAGTTTTCTCCCACCACATTTTTCCTTCCAGAGTTTATCACTGCCGCAGAAAACTCCTAGAAAAGACAGAGAGAGTGTTTTCATGTTTTTGCAGGGTATTTCCATTCAGTGCCATTGATTAACGAATTAAACCAAACTTTTGAAGCAAATCAACAAAGTGCTTTAAAGCAAACTTGTGTCTAAATAATAGAAGAAGAAATCCCACCGAAACTGTGTCAACATCAAGCCTCGTACATGTTTGTGAATGAATGTGGTGCACAGCTGTTTTTTATGTGTCGTCTTTATTGGACTGTTTGTCATTCTCAACATTACCCCCCTTAAATGAGGCTACCTTTATACATAAACAAACAGAACATTTGATTATTGATTTAATGTGGAAGTGCCAAGAAAATGCAGTTCTGCAGAGGCCGGCTCCAAAAGTGAGTCAATCCCCATCAACCTCCATGTTAAAATACCAATAACCACAGGAGAAAAAAACATGTTTACAGCCTGGAACAAAAAACACTGTTTTGTGTCTGAGCTAATATCCACGCTCATTAGAACAGTGCGGGGGTGAACTATTATATGTGATTTCAAGGCTTCAAGTTATGCCCAATTAAGGTCACGGCCGCTTTAACAAGGCAAACAAATAAGATGTTAGATTTATGGAAAGTTTGTGGTCATGCTTTTGGTTCGGGCTGAGCTGATTTCTTACCACATGCATTGTTGGAAGCACAATCTGCTGTACTGATTGATTACATTTCCTTTGTTATGATTTTATTACAGTGCAGATATCTGTGCTGTCAACTATCCAGACTGGAGACCACCAGTTATTGCCTCTCCTCATCCTTCTCCCCCACATATATATATATATATATATATATCCTGATATAGCTTTACTCTGCCTCCCTTTTTCTCAAGTTTCTTTCCCTTCCTTTGGTGTGATCCCCAATCTGCTATCCCTCTGTAGCTCCGTCTTCAGCCCCGGCCAATCCTCTCTGGTGGTCCTGTGCACACAGGATTAGCCAGTAGCCCGTAGTTTTCTCATCCTCTTCCTCCCTTGAGACCAAACCCTGCCATCACTCCTCCACCATCCGGCTATCTGCGGCTCCTCTCCAACACTCAGTGGTGTGAGATTGGCCCCTGCAGGGCGGTGGCGACTTTCAGCGTGGTAACAGAAGGGGCATTGCTGTGCCAAGACTCCTAAAGTGTGCGTTTGCCCCGAGGACAGAGGGATCAATAGATGGGGAGGTCAGGGGAATGCTGAGAAGAGGTGTGCATGCAGGTGCAAGAACATTTGAGTCTTAACCCTCTGAACCCCAAAACCCGTTTGCTTTCAATAATCGCCAAAACTACACCCTGTATCATAACCACAAGCTGTAAAGAAGAGGGGAAAAAAAGAACGGTCACATTGATCGGATTTTCATCCTTCCGGCGCAACCGAAACTAAGCTTAAAAGTGTGATATTTTATCAAAAACATTTTATTGTACAGCTCTCATTTAAAATCTCGCCCCAAATAAACCGTTTGAAGTAACCAGTTACTGTAAAAATGATTAAATTCCGTGCTCCTCAAGATAGTCATGGTTGATTCGGCTGAGACCGACAGTCGTGTGACAAAAACTGTGTGAAAGTGAACTGCAGACTGCTGAACACATTGTATGCTTTGAAGAGAGGACAAGAGAGGCTTGTTAGTAGAAATTGTAAAAGTGTTTTACAACCTTGGTAACACTTGTGGAAACTTGGAACAACGTTGGATGAGATGACATTGCTTGACCATTTTTGTAAAAGAAATGACGATTTATGGCATTGTAACTGTTATACTGCACAGAAGACATGTTTGAGGCCTCTGCTACTTGTAGCCACGGTTGAGCCGTTTCCATGGACGTGCAGGATCAAGGCCACGGAGTGAAAACCTTTTATTCGTACAGTGGTACAAGTCAGATTCAGCAAACGCTCCTAACTTTATTTATGAAGAGTTTTCAAATTAAACATTTCTTTAAAGTATAATGAAATATTCAATTCATTAGTGGAATATTTGGCTTGGATAACAGTAGACCATTTGCACAAAACTCCCCTTGAATTGTGTTTGCATCTAAGAGAAAATTAAAAACGCAGGAAAATTGGTGAATGTGGCATGTTCTCCTAAATGACTCGTAGAAGCCAGTGAAGATCACATCTGTTCGTAGCGGCTCTTGCATGAGGCCCATTCTTCTACGGCAAAACATCATGATCATTTCTTTAAATGACTTAATATCAATATAGTGGATATTACAAAATAGATCAAGCCCATGTTCAATCCCCTTAAACTTAAATGATTAGTTCAGCTATGTGTAAGCTTATCTTAAGACGATACTTAAATACAATTTGTAAGTTGGTCACTGTCATCATTCCTCGCGGACATGAAGCGCTACCTTCATATTATGAAGCGCTACCTTCGTAGCATGAAGCGCTACCTTCGTAGCATGAAGCGCTACCTTCGTAGCATGAAGCTCCATCTTCATAGCATGAAGCGCTACCTTCGTAGCATGAAGCGCTACCTTCATATTATGAAGCGCTACCTTCACAGCATGAAGCGCTACCTTCACAGCATGAAGCGCTACCTTCATATTATGAAGCGCTACCTTCATAGCATGAAGCGCTACCTTCATATTATGAAGCGCTACCTTCATATTATGAAACGCTACCTTCGTAGCATGAAGCGCTACCTTCATAACATGAAGCGCTACCTTCATATTATGAAGCGCTACCTTCGTAGCATGAAGCGCTACCTTCGTAGCATGAAGACACTCCGCTATAAGATTGGGGAACAAAATGTCCTGGTTGCAGTGCAGTATTTTTCACTGAAAACGGCTGCTGTGACAGGGAACCGAAACAGGGAAGTTGTGGCCCGGCAACTCATTTTAAAGTGAGCAGAGCCACGGATTCAGGTGATAATGTGCTATAGATTCCCTCGCCACAAAAAAAAAAAACATTCACATTGTGCGTTGGCAGAATCCATTTTCAGTCTGTTTTGTGTCAGACTCGAAGTAACCGCACCACGGACGCTTTGTCGCCTCGTTTCGTCACAATAATTCTTTACGTTTATGATTATTATGGCTGTTGAGATGGGTTTTGTTTGCCAGAGATTTCCTCTGAAGGAGCACACTTTGTTTATCAATGTATTACTTTAGGAGGCTGGCTATGTGCTGTACCCTAATAATATATTTAGGTTTCTCATTTGTGTGAAACGCTGTCACTGTGCCCGCTAAAGTGACACTACAGATGTCTTCCCCTGCACTATACGCCAGAGCAAAATGCACATTTTGATTGAAGTGCTCCTAAATGGTTCCGAGAAATGAGTAGTGAAATTAAAATGGAGCTTTTGAAACAGCTGTCAGATACTGAAAGTCTGTGAGCACAAAAGCTTCATAATAGGATCTTTCTACTGGAGAGCTTCGTCCTCTCTGGCTCGCTCCAGTTTCAGTATGAAAGCAGTGTTTCAACAGATCAACTCATTATACAGTAGATTAACTGAGCTGCTTTAAAGACGAGGAGCCCCGAGATAAGATTAAAGCACTGGCCTGATGCCAGTACAAAGTCAAAGCCAAGCTAACTTTTTTTTCTTTACTGCACTTGTATACCACCATGTAAATGACCTTTTGAGGCTTGAAGAGTCAGTTAAAACATTTTAATGAGGGGATGTTGGTAACATTTGATTTGAAGCGGTTATCACAGGTTTCGTAATGGCTTTGATATTCCCGCCATCACTGCCTCAAGTGCCTTAAAGCATTGCATGAAATGCAAAACAGTCGTGTGTAGGAGTTTTTTTATCAATTGATTTACAAAGTGGACAATAAATAATCGTTTCTTTTTTTCCTTCTGAGGTCATCGGTCCTCTTATCTATAGAGATTCACACGAAATCCCTCAAAGGAAATCACACAAATGCGTGCCTCGTCTCGTTTCTCTTCTCATCCCCCTCATTTCGCTCTTCTTCCTGCTGGATGGATGTACACAAAGGACATATTGCTGCTTATGTGGTTGAAGTAATGTCAAGAAAAATAACATCCATCTCTAAACAAAAGAATTACAACAAAAAGAAATGTCTGACGGATGTTATCTGCTACAACACAATGCAGCTCTCGGCCGCTGGCTGACAGTGATGCACCGCTTGAGCATATGGACAAAAATTAAATGCTGTTGCTCTGCTCAACAACCAGACGATGGCTAGTGGTGCAGCTGGAAAGCACTCCCCAAATTAGCCCTGAGGGCTAGCTGCTATTAGCAGTCATGCGAGCCATGTTTAGCATCAACATCTACATCAAATGACACGGTAATTACCTCCATTGCTGGTCAGACAAAGCTTTAGCTCGCAGTCGCTCGTCAGTTCTTGTTTGTTTGCCTCTGAGGAGAAGAATCGGGGGCCCGGTGGGTTGCCTGACGAGCATGCAGGACCCGGGTGAGCGGTGACGTCTGCATGGATTCCCCCGAGGTTTCGGTTGGGGCTGGGTGTTTCTTTCGGTTTAACTCGGAGCCATGACTCTCGTCAGCATTGTCAGAATTATCTCCCTGACTGTGGTTGAATTGACCAACGACAACAAAAACGACCATCGCAGTTCCAAGGTTAGCTTGTGGCTTCACTTGGCATTCAGTACACGAGGCCTTCTTTCATTGGAGTTTTTGAAAAGCTGAAACCTGACAGCTCATTCTCTCCGACATGAAGATAACTCTGTTGTGACGTTCGCAACAACCTACTGCTCGACATCAGCAACACCAAGGAGTCTCCCATCTCTTACTTTATATCCTCCACACATATGCAAGTGGTGTCAATCTCATCCGACGAATACATTCCCCCAAAAAATTGTTGCTTTAAGTCCCGCTAGGAGACGTGGACATATTGGACATATTTTGGGGTAATTATTTAAAATGCAACCAAATCACAAGGAAGTGTCTCGGTACATATCCATGAACACCCTACACGGGTCACTGTGGGCTACTTGTCGCCCATACAAGTCTTTTTTTGCAGAACGACCAAACCAGAGTGCGTCACAATTTTCCACTGGTGTGAATCGTCAAAGTCAGAGACAGAGAAAGAGGAAGAGAGGATGTTTGTTGCTATACCTGTAGGTTCTCCACATTGTGATGGGGCTCAGAGAGTAAATATGTCACGGTTAGAGAGGCCCAGCTGCTGAGTGCAAACTGAGAGGGGATTTAATTGAATTTCCAACGAGCATGCTGATGTGAGATATGGATGAGAAATTAAAAATCCTTGTGAGCAGTGTGTATGATGACAAATAATGGAGCGATGGAAGGAAGGAGAGATGGGCAAAAGGAAAACATTGGCCGAATAATGGTGATCCGTTGCATTTTGATGCCTTGTTCGTGTCGTCTCCCGCTTTCATATAAATTAAATAGAATTGAAACTAGGCAGAAACAAAGGCATGAATTATTTAGTGGGGTTGATTAATTATTTTTTTCCTCCAGTTTAATAGACAGTGAGTGATGTGGGCCAGTGCCGTGGCTTTGTCGTAATGAATTAGTCAAGTCAAACTTAAAATAGATGGGTGTCCTCTTTAGGGAGGAATAGCTTGCATCCTTGTGTTATTTGAAGTCGAATGTGACTTGCTTTAGGCTAGTTTATCTTATTTCCGGATTATAACCAGACAAAGGAAGGGACTGTTGAAAAAAAAAGAAATTATGGGTGACGCGTGTGACATTTGATGGGCTTCCATTGAAACTCAAAAAATAAAGTTGTTTCCTGGCGGCCAAATGAGATTCTATCTACAAAAGCTTCAACTGTTTTTGGGCTGAGATGTGCCAAAGCACACAATTCTGCTCATTTTAGACTTTTGTAAAAAATATATATATATATATTATTCATCATTGTGAGCTATCAAAAACTGGACAGTATCATTTTGGCATTGGTACCATAACTTCAAGGAATGCATTGACATTGTGGGAAATGTTCCTATTTGCTTTTTTGCCAAGAGTCAGATGGGCAGATCGATATCAATCACGATTGCATTAACTCTGGAGCGAGTGCCAGGAGGCAATTAGCTTAGCTTAGCATTAGGGTTGGAGGCAAGGAAGAAAGAGCTAGACAGTTTGAAATATGCCTACCAGTACAATTTAAGCTTGCTAATCAACACATTCCTCATGTATTCGTACCCAAACAGTAAAAACTCAAAGTTGTGGTTTTAGGGGAGTAACATATTCTAAGTGTTTCTTGGCAACACGATGGGATGGAAATGCATCGATCTTCTCATGCTACTCTCATCAAGAGAGTGGGTAAGCCTATTTTATAAAATATAAAACATTTCCACTCTTGGCACCCCTATCAGACCACCGGGTCTGAAAAGTGAAGCCAATGCTGAAGTTCCTTAAAGTCCGATTATATAGAAATCTATAACAAGATGAAACTGCTTCTCTCTTGATTTATTCCCTTATTAAACATTGTGAACATGAGTTTATGATCTCAGTCTCAAGTCTTCTTCAATACAGCATGATGTTTATTTAGTAAAGTAAGTTCCCATTTAGAGTCAAATAGATAATAAAGCAGGTTATGCTTATTAAATCACTTACATATCTATCAATAATCGAGAGCTACACAGAGGCCATGCTCTTTCTTGTGTTTTGTTAAGACTGAAGAAAATATAATATAATATCTCCTTAAATGCATTGAGGAACCTGAATGCTCTTTTCCAGAGCTCTTGACTGTACATCGGGAACGAAAGACGACCGCAGAGCCATTCAGGCGAGAGGAGAACAGAACGCAGGATCTAATCCTCTCAGTGCTGGGAAAGATGAAGGTTTAAACCCATAATTCCTCATTTTAATCCACCGAGAAAGGCTCTGACCCAGTTGAGGACCTTATTCGCAGATTCACTAATGACTGCACGGTCACCACCAATGGATCAGCAGTTGTACCTGGCTGCAGCTGCACCTGTGATACCTACCTGTACTCATTCAGGCACTCAATCAAATTATATATTTCTGGCACGTTATCTGCTGAATTAAGTGCCGAAGCCCAGTCTTTGAGTGACAACTGATACAAGAACCACAGCAAAACAATACGATTCATAATTGTTGAATTCCCCATGTGAAGAGAGCCAGCAATATGGTGTGACACTTAAGGTCGCACGTGAATCATCTTTACGCCATGCACCAGCAAGCCTCAATTGCAAATAATGGCTGTCACTTCTGATGGGGTCTTTGCTAAAAACAAGCCGGTAATAAATCCACCCTGTTGAGTTATGATGCTTTCAGGCTGAACTTGGCCAATGGGGGAAACACAAGCAGCTCGACAGCGTCCCTCCTGTCCTGCTGCTTGTATCTTTCTGCTGTGCGCTTCTCAACAAGGATGCTTCAGGGCGTGGCTACCTTGTGATTGACAGGTCGCTGTCAGGTCTAAGGTGTCCATGTTTTTGTCTTAACTAGTGACCATGATGATGACGGTCAAAAGCCAAGGTTCCAACGACCAACTCAAGGATTCAAACCGGGAGTCCCCAAACCAATGGGTGACTCCATTGTGACTACAACCACCTGCAGTTTATGGGAGTACCACTGCATGGACGGTGTTTTGTGTTTCCCTGACAATGCCCACCAAGCATGATGATAGTATCATTATTTATTTCAAAGTGATTATTGCCCCGTGCCTGATTAATTCTTTCATTTGCGTCACTGGAACAGCAGCCTCGTGGTTCACTTTTTTGGATGCGCTCGGCCCCTCCTCATCGGCCTTATGGCTGACAAATTACTTTGTGAAAAGCGATATGGTCTCCTGCATGGGAGAAAAAAAGAATAGAAATTGAATCCTGGCCTCTCCTCTGTCATCTGTTTAATATTGATGTCCATTATGTTTATGGATTATCAGGCTGTATTCTGTTCTCTGGCCCAGCTCACCCTGTCAGATCGGCCACTTGGGGCAGCGGCCCATTGATAATGCCATTTTGATTGATGGGTTTCATAGTTTAATTGTCAGCAGTCTTTTTTTAATGGAGCTGCTCACACAAGTGAAAGGACTGCATCTTATGCAGATGAGTCAGAGTTCAAACTGCATGTAATACCGGCAGTGGGATGCAGATGCAATGTGACCGTACCATAGATTCGGTATCATCATCCCCGGGCCATTATCAGCTATTTGGCTCATGTTTATTGCTTCCTGTATCACCTTTCATGGATCACATGTCTGTTTACGGGAAGAAAACAGCCCTCGCTAAGATTTATCACAGCTGCCAATAGGAATTATTTGGTTTCGCTGGCACGGTGCAATTATTCTGTAGCTGTATATACAACTCTTTTGGGACATCCAATGCAATTTGTGAGACAAATGTACAGTATCAGGTACATATAGCTAAAACAAATCCAGTGTAATAAAACAGCCCTACAGCTTCATAAAGGTTCTAATGTTTTTTTTGGTTGAGACTATTTTAGAGATAATTTTGGAAGCTTTGTTTCCAATATTTTGTACTCCTCATGTATATATTATTGAGGGTAGGCTATACAGAATACTGTCTACCGGGGGTTTCACTGTCCTATTGTACTGTGTAGGAAGTTTCTATAATATTCTGTATTCAGCCTGTCCTTAAATCAGCAGTTATTGTCAGTTTTATTGCACTAAACCAATTCTCTGTGTGCAATATCCATATCAGCTCACAATACAGATTGTATGCGCATTGAAGGCCATATTGTGATATTACAACTCATGGCCATCCCATACGAAGTCCATATGAAACAAACAAATCAGTAAAAGGCTCCGGGGGAGTTTGAACGAATCGCTGTAAAGAATGTTTTGTCTGAACTCGGCCCAAATCTTTTGCAGGGCGGTTCAGTAACACTAGTGGGCCATGTGGGGTTTACCCTGAACCTGGTTCAGTGGCCACACACTGACGTATAGATAGACATGTGCATCGGCTCATGTCTCCCTCACAGCCCTCTCCTCTCCCCGGTGTGTTTGCAACCAAGGTCGTAGTGGACTCGCTCTGTTTTCCAGGGGTGTGTCGGCTTCATTCATCATCCATATGATAGCTGCATGCTAGAGTGCCCTAAATCTCCTGTCTGTGTGTGTGCATGCGTGCAGGTGTGTGTGTGTGTGTGTGTGTGTGCGTGCAGGTGTGTGTGTGTGTGTGTGTGCGTGCAGGTGTGTGTGTGCGTGCAGGTGTGTGTGTGTGTGTGTGTGTGCCCACTGAAAGAAATGTTCTCTCGTTCTTGCTGTAAGCTTGTTCTAATGAATGATCTATTGTCCCGCCTCGTTCCCTAAGACTCTTTATATACGTATACCTATAGCACTATATACTGTAATACCCATTGTAGTGCGAGGAAGAAAGAAAGGCAGACAAAGACTACAAAAGCATAACACAATAACATTCCCCCCATGTGTCAGTATATAGTCAAGGCTTTGGCAGCAGTTAGAGCTCAAAATCATTTGATAGGCTATATCAAATATTGTTTTGCTGGTTCGCGTTGCACAGTGATTGTCCCTGCTTCTGTTTTACAACTATAGCCGAGTGCAGGGCCAGAGGAATCTAGCGGATTCAATGCAGAAGCCCCGGTGTTGAATTCTGTTGTCTTTTGACGCGAGTTTGTCTGCACACGGTGGTACCGTACAGCGTGGCCAAGCTCCAGACACCACTGAGGGGATTAAAAGCACCTTTTCCAGCCACGGTGGAAGCTCCGCAGCACCTTTTCTGAGCGAACCACCATTTCTGCTCGACACAAAAGGAACAAAGGCGAGCCGAGATTTGGCTGAGATGAAGGTGAGGCGAGGACAGTATAGTCACAGAGGAGGCCAGTCGACTGGTCTGGCCCGAGCTTGGATCGATGCGAGGTGATTTAGGAGCTGGTGGGGGGAGTGTGTGTGTGTGTGGGGGGGGGGGCAGTAGATGGGCTAATCTGTTCAGTCATTACTCGGCCGTGTCTCCTGATTCCAGGGATTAGCCGGCGCAGGAACAGGGCCGATGTTGTGTTAGTGCTACAGGAGACTCTATCAGGGATTTGAGGAGTGGAAAACAGTGCCGGTCCCCAGTCGCCTTCGGTAATTGTGCCTGCAGTACCCTCGTATAGGGATCCGGGGAAGAGTGTGTGCATGCAAGATGTGCTCTGGCTGTAGTGTTGGGCAGCAAAGGACAGAAAAAAGAGGGAGAGGAGGCAATGTTTGGCATTTGTACGTGCACTTGCAAGAAATACGAGCAGGCATCATAGTATCGTGTACAGTCTCTCGCTCCCCCCCCCAACCCCTCCTTACCTCCCTCTCCTCGCTCTTGTCGGAGAGGAGAGTCGTGGGAGAGCTTATATGCTCGCCTACCCACAAGCCTTTATGTGCAGCTGATCATTTGACAGAGGACAAAGCAGCCAGAGAGGCTGGCGTGCTCCGGTGCCTTGAGAACATTTCACACACCACAACATGCCCGACGGGTGGAAATGAGGGAAATCACATCGACGTCAGCGGCCAGAGAGCCGATTCAATTAGCTGCTTAGCTGCAGTCGCCCTGCCTCTCCAGTACCTTGAACTCTGACGTGAGACGGAAGAAAACAAGCCTGTGTAATTGAACTGTCTCGCACAATTGAACACTTGAGGACAAGACTGGCAACACGCCTCGAAAGTCTATGAAATAGGAAACACGGGGTTGTAAGAAATTCCAGCGTTAGTCTGAAAGGGGAACTTCTCTAATTTTAGGCATTCGGACCCGTTTACTAGTCATGTAGCAAAGTACTCAGTATGTAGTACTGTGAGTTGTGTAGTGTTTTCCGTGTTTTAGGAGGATATACCGCGAGAGTTTGAGTCAACCTATTTAGAAAAGACAGAGGGGCAAAGAGTTAGAAGGACACAATGACATTTAGACGGTTTAGTACATTAAGTGTAGGATCTAGAATTGTGTGAGTTTGACCCACAAGGGAGTAAAAGTACTCTTATAACAGACTTCCTTTGGAGTCGCTACGACAGCAAATATTGTACGCCATCAGTTATTTTTCTCTTTTTCATTTCATCGCCTCCTTTCATCACCTTTTTTTAATATTACATGATAAATAAAAGATTTTTCATTCGTGCTTGTCATTTGTCTGCATGTGGATTTGGAATTGGTTCACTCGGCCACTTAAAGCATTTTAGTATTGCACTTCAGTGATGTCGTAGAACTCACAAGGGACAGGTAATAGTCGAAATCTGTGCAGCAGAGCACGAGATATCCTGACTTTTAGTCCCTCGTAAGGCTCAAGCTCCAAGACACTGGATCCTACTGTACATTTCCCACAATGCAACTTGATATGATCTTTTATTAGACCCTAGATTTCAACAGAATGCTCACTTCTTTCATACCCCACATCTTCTGTTTGTATCACAGTTTTTCTTTTTTCTTTATTAAACAAAGTATCAATCCCAAGACTAAACCCTGATGACATCATTGGGCTTATTTTTGGAAAAATCCCATTCAGAGCTACTGATGAATAGTTTCTTTTGTTTTGTTTTTTTCGGGCTGATACAAAAAGTGCCCCATGAGCTACAGAAAATAGTTTCCCCCTCAGATTTCTGTCGGGAGCTATAGATAGTGAAAACAACAGATCTCAGTTGTAAACTGAAATTTTACAGAAACAGTTTTGTTCAACCGTGATGAGGTTCACGTTAACGGAGACAGGTGGCGGTATAAAGAGTCGCGTTACTGCCAGCGTTGCACGTATACCGCTGCCGGTCTTTCTGCCAGCACATGAAGTCTGTAACCTCCACACCGCCACCAGATTATAAGCCAGAATGATCTCCTCTCCTAAAAGGCCATTTATTGGCGATGCCTTTACTGTATTCTATGTTTAGTTATCTTTTGAACAAATAGGGAACGTTATGCAGAAACTTTTCAAAGGAGATTTTGGAAAACAAATGAAGCTCCAGTGGAACTTTGAATCGGTTTACAGCATTACAGCTTTGTGGTAAACACTGAGACAATGTGGCGTTCAAGCTCCACTGGTGGGCTCTATGCCAGAGCCTCCTTCACACCTTGTAGTCCTGCCAGTCCTGTGACCTGAAGGTAAAGCGAACCAAAGCTGTGAATACAGAACGTACATCTTCCCACCTGACTGCGAAATGTTCCGCATTCAGAGGACATGATGCCTCACCGCTATTGGCTGCCATCCAACACCTGCAGCGTCAGACGCCGCTTCAAAAGGGAAAGAACATTGAAAAGCAAAGGCTTGGGCGTTTGAAAAGGAGTTTAACACCCTCAGCAAAGGAACTTTTCAATCTTGTTGGCTGCATTGTGCACTTGGACACGGGCAAAAAAGGGGAGAATGGAGCTGTTGGCGTGCCACAAAATCCGAGCCAAGTTATGGAGGAAAGTCACATGCTAACCGGATTGAACTGTGAAAGACAGCGAAGTAGCGTGGACTGACTTTCACCTTTTTAAAATGGGAGTCAAACCCAACTTAAGTTTGACGGACGAAAAAAAAATAAGGTTAAAGCTCCCGAAACGGAGTTCTTTCCAATTCATCCAGCGTGTCGCCAGGGATCACAAGAAATAACAAAAGTTTCAGTAGGGAAATGTAAGTGGCGACACAAGGGAGCGATGCGGGTGTCTGTGCACGGGCAGATTAAATAAATGACATGAGGAAATGATGCCAAGTTCCACCTCTTCGTCTTCTTTTCCAAAGTTGTCCTCATGGGCCCTAGTAAGTTTAAAAATAGAGCTTTTCTATTTTCTAGATGAGGGCCGAGGGGAAAGAGAAGAAGAGCCAAAGCGGGCCGAGACTGGAGGAGTCCTCTGTGGAAAGAGAATGCAATTTGAGATTGGCCAGATTGCTTCTTTTTTTTCTTCTCTTCTTTCCTTTCCTTTCCCTCTTGGCCGCTCATGAGGTGTGATATGCACCGGTGGGGTCCTTAAACCTCACATAAGCCCTACGGCAGTACCGGCCCCGCCGCCAAGGAGTCGTCGCACTCCCGGTGCAAGGAAATCAGCGGGAAGAAATAAAAGAGGGACTCCAAAAAGATCAGTGGGGATATTGGAAGTGATAGATGAGTCAGGCACGGACTAGTGTGGAGGGAGCAGAGGTGGGAGGAGAGAGGAGAGCGAGAGTGGGGGTGGGGGGGTAGTGAAAGGATGAAGGAGATGGGCTTCAGTGGGATTATGGAGAGATGTGGCCGAATATAAATGCACTTGTGTTGTCCAAGACTGGTTTCTCACGGTCACATTGCATTGCGAGGGGTGAGGACCGGGGGGTGTTTGACAGATACAGTCGCAGACACGTTGTCACTTCACACTTCTTGGGTGAAACAGGCGTGAAACCTTTCCCCTCTGTCCCTTTCCCAGGAGGAGAGGGCTCGGCCGAGGCAGGGCAGAAGGAAACGTCTACATGCGATATTTGCCAGTTCGGGGCTGAGTGCGACGTGGATGCGGAGGACGTTTGGTGAGTTTGCACACACACACACACACACACACACACACACACACACAAAGCCAAGTGACCCCTAGTTGACCTATACACAGCTAGACTCAAGTGATCTTGGCACCTTTATATATGTTTTTGTCCCAGAGAAATCCCCCCTATATTTGCTTTTCCAAACAATTTTCTCTGTGAGCCTGAACACTGAGAATTGAGATTAGAACTCTTCTTTATACCGCTGCTGAACACCCACCGAGGTTTAGTGCATGGTTGACCATTTCATTTAACCTCAATTACTAGAGCGGGGCGTAGAGAGAAAGGAGATTTTCGCTTATTCTGGAAATCCAATTACCATCCTTACAGGACTTGCCAATGTCAGTCCAAAAATGACTTTGACTCATCCAAAGAAAACTAGTTCAGCGAAGGAATAACATTTGGCATGAATTTAACCATTTGATGCAGTTGGAGTTGGAGGGTGCAGGCGATATGTTATCGGCATGCATTAGTGGAGAAGCAGCACCAGGAACATCCTCAAGGGCGCAGAGCTCAATGGGATGAGGGCTCATCTGGTGAACTGTCTTTCCGCACCAGACGGCAGCATCGGTGCGTCGGCTTTTCGACAGCTTCAGTGAACCAACACCGCCTGTCTGGTGCGGAACAAGGATCGGCTGGTATCAGCAAAAGGAAGGAGTGTGAGAAGTCCCAGACGTACCACTTGAAATTAGAAGTGCCCTGAGAGTATGACTCTATAAGACTGCCTGATGTAATAGAAAGATAATGTACCCTGGTGTGCAGTAACTGTAATGCCAAAGAATGGTTTCATCATGCATTCTGAGCCTTGTTGCAAATACCAAACAGCTGGAGTCCACTCCCCCTGATGCGCCTTAGCATTCTGCTAAAACACAGAAATTGATTTATTGCCGATTTCTTAATTCTCAAAGGTCAAATTCATAAGGTCACAACAGCACAATGTACTCTGTTGACGATGTGTGCACACAAAACTGAAAACATTAAAGATAATGGAGCCTGAAGCATGCGCAGCATTACTGGTACAAAGCCCCCCTACCTTAACCCCCAAAAAAAGTAAGAAGCCAATGGATGAGACAAGAGAGGCAGCCAAAGTCAGTAATGTATCCCGTTAAAAAAGCCGTTGACACAAACAGGCATGAATATTTCAGCATCCTTTCCTGTCGAACGGAAACTACAAGTTCTCTTTAATCTTTCAGAAGCCCCAAAGTACTTTGACAAGAATGCTTCTGGCAAATAATCAGACAGGTGATTGCAACCCAACAGCAGGTACTTCTCATCAAACAGCAGCCAACCGCTGGCGCGACGCAGAATCATTTTGATTAAAGTGAATATTGTTCCAATCAGGCGGCAGCTGATTTTAATCAAACAAAGCCGTCAGTAACAATGAGTGGAGGGGGATGACTGTAATCAAAAGCCAGGAGGCTGTAAAGTAATGTGTTTATTATAAGGCATTTTTCTTATTTTCATACAAACAGTAAAGCATGAATAAAGACTCCGTAAATTGCTAGCCACTGGGTTTTAGGGTATGCAGGGACTCAAAGTAGCCTGATAATCAGACTCGAGTGCCATTTTTGTTTTCACTTCATCTTTTAGCGACATGTTTTATTCATGTCCGCTGCGTTGTTCTTGGGAGCGTATTATCATTGCGCCCTCACCGCTCAGTAGCCACCGCTGTGTCCGTCTTAGAGCAGAGGTGAGAAATCCGCTCTAGCTACAGTTGAATTAGAAGATTAATATGAGAGTGGCATCAATCTCCTCAGTCAACTCTGTGCAAACAAGTGAGCATCTTGAAAGTGTACATCCCGAACCATTCTTTTAAAAGTTGTTGTCTCTGGTCAGACGACACGGTCCCTGTGGAGGATCGCCGAGCCACGTGTCTTTTGCTGTGCCTTGCCCAACGGACATGGCCACACGTTCGATTCTGACCCGTCTGTCATGACTTGCACGAGTGCGAATGGTAAGGAGCCATGGACAGACTTCCCTGTTGCACCGTACAGCACAAACATAATTATATAAAAGATGTTTGTAGTGTACTGCAAGAGTTTGTGTGAGGGTTGTCTGATATGGTTGTCACCATATGAACAAACACATGAACTTTCTAGTAAACAAAGTCAATATGATATACAAATGGCCATTGCGTGGGTGAAGTAGTCATTTAATCTCTTTGAGAAATGTGGGCAACAACTCGGAGATCTGGAACTTGACTAGACTCAAAGGACTATTAAAGCCACTATGATACATACGGATGTATTACTTTTCAAAAACGTCGAGACATTGGTGGCGGCATCAACAGTATTCTTTGTGGCCTTTTAGAGGAAGAAACCATCAGTGTGCTCTTCAGTGCAATCATGATACAACATGTTGATGTCTTTTCACACACTTTGACAACAGAATAGCATGCGTGACATTTATGATGAAGGGTTATTGTCACACTGTGCGTAGCAATGATAAGAGAAAAGAGCTTTTCCATTCCAGTGCCCACCGCAATCGACATGTACTTGTCATCACCATCTCGATACAAATAAGGAAAATCAAATTGGGCTAACTCCGTTTTGGTTAAACTACAGTAGACTGCATCTGACGCTGCTGTTGCAAAGAGCTTTGCTTTCCTGACACCATCCCTCTGTAGCTTTCTGTACTCAGGAGGCAGGCAACGAAAAGACCAATTTACCCCTCAAGGATCAATAGAGTGTCACAAAAACCCATTTAGATCCATTTGTGGTTTCAAACTGTAATTACCAACAAAAAGCCATGCTTTCAAACCTGTCAATAGCAACCGTCAGGGTTGATGGAATTAAGGTAGAGGAGGGGCAGATACTGAGCTAGTCATAGAGGGAGGGGGTGGGGGGCACTTTGGTACACACACACACACACATGCACACACACACACACTGACATATGCACACAGCATCCACTGGAAGCCCTCCACATATTACTGACATGGACAGAATATGAGACAATGGGCCACTGGGCACAGACATGTTCAAGCACCCCACGGCCTCCCTCCTGCACTATGAAGTCATGGTAGTTCTGCTTTATGTTGAATGAGTTTGTCACGTTGCGTTTTCTTGTCGTTGAATTATCATCTCTTCGTAGTCATTTTGCACCACTGTGTGCCTCTTTGAGCTCTTTTTTTTTTGTCATCTCTTTTTGTGACTCTTTGTAGTTGTTTTGTAACTTAACAGTCTTTGTGTGGACGATTTGCATCTCTGGGGTTGTTTTGCATCCGTTTGTAGTCTTTTGATTGTGGAGGGGGTCATCCCACCCACCTGTTGAGAAGTGTAAAAAAACAAATATGTGTGGGACAACTGTACTTCTGTGGTGGAACAAAATAGAGATTGGCAGGATGCAAGAGTCTAGGTAATTAATGGGAAGCACTGGGATGATATTGAAATTCCCTTACTGACCATACTGCCTGAAGAAAGGAGATTTGTGGTGTTTCAATATTTAGTCCCAACTTGTTTATCGCACAGCTCACAAATCACTTTGTTCACGTCTGGCTCTCCTTTTTTTTTTTGCTTGCTTGAAAACCAAAGAAACGCCAAATGGGCACAGCTGCATTCTTTTTGCTAAAGAGAGCAGACATATTTCCTGCTGGAGCTCATTAGATGTGAAATGACCTACAGCGTCAGACGTAGCATGATGAGTATGGCGCAGACCTCATAGCATGTTATCTATCTTTCTATCTATCCTACTGTTACATTGGATACGTGAGGACCATTGTTGTTTGCCAATCAATGTCATATTGGGCAATTATCACATCATATTGCCATGTGTATATATATATATATATATATATATATATATATATATATATATGAACATATATCCTTTCGGCTCTCTTTCTCTCTCCCTGTTTGCCTTTCACTCACTTTTTCAAAGGATTAAAGTGAAATTTGAGGCGCAGGATTATGAAAATCAATGCTACGTTCAGTTGCAGTGAGGTTTGTGCAAAAGATGTGTACACAACATGAGGCAGTCAGTGGATATGTCGGCCTCAGCTGCAGTGCGTGTTACGTTACAGTGTCCTACAAAGTTTCCCTTGAAATATTTAGACATAACGATATTGATGAAATGTCATACTGATCATCCCGAAAGGAAATTTAGACTTGTTTTTTTTTAGGAACAAAATCCTGTTCCTCCCTTCAATGCCAGGAAATGGCTTGTTGCAGCCCTTTTTTTCTGTTCTTTTTTTGCCTCGTCTTGATTGTAGGGATGTTTTGTACGTGAGCTTGGGACGCTGCCCATCACGGAGCTCTGAGATTCATAACCGGCTTGTAAACCCCTCGCACGCCATTATACTCTTTATGCCGCAAGTCGACTGGCCAACATCATCCAAACCGAACTTTGCACTGGTAATGTTGCCTATGAATCCACCCTTGGACCGCTGCCCAATAGCTCATCCACGTGCATATCCCGTAGACAGTGCTGCCACGGAGTCTATACTCCCAGTCACTCTCTCCATCCCCTTCAGACCGTACTGAATCTATACAGCAAGAACCGAAACATGGAGAGAGTCATGTACATAGTTTTAAACTACCCACTTCTATTGTGTCCTGTCTGTCTGTAACTTTGTGTAGTATTGCTGTTGTGTCTCTCTTGAGAATAAATTAGATTACTGTCTGTCTGAATAAAGGTTACATGAAAAAAAAAAAAAAGGTAATCATACACGTTGTGTGTGTGTTGTGTGTTTACGTGTGTGAAGTGGCCTTTTCAGTCGTCTGGGGGGGGGGTTTTGATGGGAGGGAAACTATTGCAGGGAACTAATCAATACAACACATCCTGCTCAGAAAGTACGCTCTTGTGGCGCACGCACGCACACACACACACTCTGATATGTATGGTGCAAACGTTCACACACACCACAAACACTTCACAACCAATTTGTGTCTCTCAGCAGAATGTGTGAGTGCAATGATTTGGTGAGAGAGAGAGAGAGAGAGAGAGAGAGAGAGAGCGATCGCCATCGCTGCCCTGTGCATGTATATGACTGTTTGCGCACGCCTGTCTGCAGGTGTTGGAGTGTGTGCACGGGCATAGCATTAGGATGTGTTGACGCACTGCAGTCTGCTGGTATAGTGCCTATTGTGGAGAAAGTGAGAGGCCTCATTAAAAATGCATGAAGCCCAGACATCAGCCACCGAGCAACAGCGGCCTCTCGGGATGGCCGAGGCTCTGAAAGCTCTCCTACGATGGGAGGTTGTGGGGTGGGGGGGTAATGTGCACGTATACATGTACACGTGTGCAGTGTGAAGCCTCTACTCCCGATGTGTGAAAGACATTTTGCTTTGGATTCTTAGTTCACTGCAATTCTTCTCGCTGCCTCCTTTCATGATCCAACTATTCTCATTTAAATACTTTTAATGATAGAGCATTTTAATTGTGAGCCTAATCGTCTCTTCAGGGCTTGCGTGGCTATTGCAACATTTTAATCTTTAAAGGTTAACTCCTAACTTTACAAAAAAAACTCACTTGCCTCTTGTGGTTTAGCTCTGGAGATAATTCTGGCTTGAGTGGTATTTGCATCCACCTTTCAGAATGGAAGTTTGACACTTACTTTGATACAAAACATAATTTATTTATAACAATATAATTCACTGTGATTCCCAGCTAATTAAGCACAATTTGAGCCACGGTTGGACAACATTTTAACAACTATGTAGATTTAATTATCAGTAACTAAACTTTCGATGTGACATTTGCTGCTGTCAGTGTGCACATTGCTTCTTAAATGTGTTGCAAGATGTATGTAATGTTAGATATTTTTTTAATAAATTGTTATCACAAAGACTTGGATCTGTAGTTGTTTATCAATGTACTCTGATTCTTGTCATTTTTACACCCTTTATTGGGAAGCGAATGGAGATAAAAACCACAGACCATATTGTCTCTTCTGTGGATGATGGACAGACTTTTAACAGTTCATTTTGGGACTATTGCTCTGTTGAGACCCGTTGACATCGAGGTCTTGAGGCAGATATTTCAAAACCTTTGCCAATAAAACCAAAACTGTGCACGGCTAGAGATTGTCTCGAGGTTACACTGAATATACAGTATATTTTTTGGTAATTTGGGTGAATTGACCCTTAAAATTTGTCGGTTGCGGTTTTGTAAACACTGCATTGAACATTCGGGGCCCCTCCCCTCCTGGCCCCACGAGGTCAGGGTGCTCGTCACTAGGTGAAAGCTAATGCCACATTCACTCTCTTTAGAGAGCTCTTCGTAGAGCTATATTGGGTTTCGAGGGAAACATAGCATGTTTCTTTCGTGGACTAAGTTTGTTTATGAAATGATGTTTGTGTCAGGAGGAGGTTGTAGTTGTGGATGGGTCCGACAGACACAGGACTTTCACACAGGAGGCCACCGATCGTGTCCCGTTTGAAACCAAAGGTGAACGTTTACTTAAAAAGCGTAACAAACGTCGTCACTTTAACTCAGTATGTTTTTTACTAAAGTAAATTGTTTGCCTAAACTTAACAGTAGTTTTTTTCATTTAGTTTTTCATTTATTTAAAAAAAGAAAAATTCATATAGCATAGTTTGAGAGAGCAGTTTAGCTGTAGCGGAATGTCATTTCATAGGAGACAAGGCAGCTCGGGCTCGTAAGGGATGATTGAGAGGGATTATTTTGCTATGATACATTATTTTTTCAGGGAAATCCTACTCATTTTGCAGTTGTGTAAATGTCGTTGTGTAACCCTTCACAGTGGCAGGTCATTCAGAGCTGCATCGGCTCACCTGCAGTGTCGAGCAGGAATTTGGGATCTAACCGTGTCTTCTCTGATGCGTAACAAAGCCTTTCTTTACATCATTCTTACTTTGCTGATCCATCATTACAACAGTAGCTGCGCACTGCCACGCTTTACTGCACGGCGTTTCAATCAACATCAATGTCAGCAGTACGAATCATCATGGCTGATTGAGGAGGTGTCTGCTCCTCTGTGTGTGTGTGTGTGTGTGTGTGAGAGTGTGTGTGTGTGTGTGTGTGTGTGTGTGTGGGTGGGCACACAGTTATGTGTTGGCGGGCGCCCACGTGGGCGCATATGCAAATGCAGCTGTAAGACAGCTGAATGCCTGTGCTTTACTGAGAGCTTGGCACCGGGGGAAAATGAAAAGACCACGAGAATAATGACAGATTTCTAATTACAGAATATAGCGTTCAGTGCTACTCAGCAGCAACTGTCTAGGGAAGGCAATCTGGGTGTAATTTCTGCTGATCAGGCCTGCCACGCACTTAAGGGTCACAGTACGTACATGTGTGCCAAAAGAAGTGTGCACGCACACACACACACACACAAACGTTTATACACATACACGTGTTGGTGCAGGTGTATTTGCTGACTCTCGCTGTCATTTTTGCAGATGTCACAAACACACACAGACACACACACACACACACACACACACAGAGAGAGACAAACAGAATGTCTCACACTTCAATTTCACCGAAAGCTGTGGAGCAAATTGCCCGGTTAATATGCGAGTGCATCACGTAAGCGCCTGAAATTAATGCATTAGTCTGCCACGAAAACACACCAGAAATATCAGCTGTGTGGAAGGGCACAACTGATCCGATGTACACAGTAGAGAAAGCATACGGGTGTCAGCAGCTATTGTAGCTATATGCCAAAGACAAAATTGACATTGGCTGTCATTTTGGAACGAGCTCTTTCCGTTTGCCTCTTCGCCTCTTCGCCTCTTCCTTGAGCTATATATTCTATCCGCTATTTTGGTGGCTTCCTCTTGGATGTGTGCTTATACGATCTGGCGCCTGGTACGCTTTTATAAGTGGACAACCACCAAAAAGACAGTCTGCGAATGTTTGTGGAGGCAGGAGGCTGGAGTGGTGGATGGGGCAAAAGAAACAGGAGACTGCTGATCGTGTCCCGTTTGAAACCAAAAGGGGCCGTTAATGTATTGAAATTGCCGTCCTTAGCTAAAATAGCATAACAAATATAGTCATCTTTAATCAGAACTATGATGTTTTTTACTAAACCTGAAGAAAATTCTACCTTGGCACGTCGTCAGTTAGGTAGAAAACCTTGCACTAAAAATAATGATCAGTTATAACCGATAGAACAGAATACAGTAGCTCATTTTAGAAAGGGCCAATGCAAAAAAAGTAAAAAAATCTTTCTTTAGATTACCAAACAGACAGCGTATCGTAGATGTCTGTTTCTGGCTGCTAATGTTAGCCTAGCGGTTGCTAACACTAGCAGCCAGCAACACATATATCTATTTTTGTTTCTTTTGTTGCCCCTGGTTGGTTCTTACGGATATTGTGGCTAGCCGCAGAGCCACCGCTAGTCTGGCTACTGTCCAAAGCAAGAACCAACCGTAAGAACACCAATTTAAACTAGAAAACCCCCGAGCTCAGTGCTACCGTGGTGGCAGACTCCAACTAATAAAAGATGGAGCCTTCATGAGATCACGACCCCAGTGACAGACATAATTGCGTGTGTGAAAGCGAGGCTAATAGGGAAACAAGCTGAACACTGACGGTGTCATTATTCTATAGCCATTACATTGTGCAATCAGCATTTACTTCATAAAGCAGAAAGAAATGTGTATATTGCCACTTTAAGCTAATCAAGCTATCCGTGATTATTACTTGCTTGTGAAAATAACAGAGGATTTCAATTTGAAGGTAATGTAGGCCACAATTTAGTGCCCTGCTGTGACAATAACACAGCAGACACGCCGGTGGCCTCGGAGACAATGTTCTGGGCCCCTCCTCTTCATCCAGATCGTTTTTTAGAATTTCTCAGCCGAGTGGGCTTTGTTGAAGGACATTAAAAAGACATGGGGTAATACCAGAAAGCTGCTCCGCAATCTTCAATGAATTCTTTTTTTCACCGAGCTGTTTCAGTGTACACTACGATAGCTTTAGCTTATAAGTTATTATTTTCCATTCAGGCTATTTTCAATGTTATCTAGAATAAATTACATATCTGAAAGCCTGAGAATGGTGGCTGTTTTCTTTTTTTGTGCTGCAATTTCCCCTGCAACACACAACAAAAAATGTACTGCTTTGTTATCTACAATTCTGTCATTATTAATTGCTTCCTGCCATTATAAGAATACATCATCTGTCAATCAAGCCCTCCGTGGAGGCTGTCTCTTCTTGCAGAGTTAAATCCATTTGCCATTGTGTCAGATTGAATGTGCCAAAACCCAGTTTGAACAGGATTACTATGCATGGTCCAACATCCTGACTTAGTGCAAGCTGGACTGTTTTTTTCTGTCTCCTTTTTTAATCCCCGAACATGTCTGCGTCCCTCGCAGTCAAAACCACATACAAGTCTCTCAGAATACAGATGCTGTCGTTTTCATTCATTTTTCCGTTCTTGTTTATCTGAGATCTCGACATAGATAACGAATAAAAATGCTTGGATGCCTGGACTAATATGATTTCTCGCTCCGCAGGTGTGTTTGCAACATTGACTGTTCCCACATCAGTTTCAACCCGGTGTGTGCCTCAGACGGTCGTTCCTATGACAACCCCTGCCAGGTGAAGGAGGCGTCCTGTCAGAAGCAGGAACGCATCGAGGTCAAGTACCTAGGCCACTGCCAAGGTCAGACCCACAAACAAACACACACAGAGACACAACATCACACACACACACACACACACACACTCGCACACTCACACAACATCACACACACAGCGGAAGCCGTCAGGCTAAAGTGGGGCCATGGGGGGCAAAGGGGCAGCTTGCAGAGCCGAATGCAGATTCTATATCCCCCTTCCAGCTGCAGCTCCAGCCACATTTTAGAATTCCAGATATTTGCACTCAATCATATTTCGGAATAGTGTGCAAAGATAATCCCCAAATCCCACATAGCCTTCTCTGCTATGTATATTGATAATTTCACTGCATGATAATCCCTCGTTTTTTAGTGTAGTATCTTTTATTTGGGTGGCAGTATTTGTTCGTAACGGTCCCAGGGATAAAGTTATTTTTTATTAATCTCTGTGGTTAAATCCATAAAGCGAGTTATGTTGCTAATCCACATGGGGAGAAGATAAAGGCGCTTCAGAATAGTTCTTTGTTGGATGATCTACCAACATTATAATTTGTCCTCTGTTTGAACTCCCTTTGCTTTATGCACGATCTGGCCGAAGTTGTCATACGGTGGAAAGAGAGAAAGAGTCACAATCATGGGGGGGGGGGGGGCTTTTATTGTGTTTGGGTCCATTTACAAGCATTTGATTGGCCTGCAACCACCAAGGACCAACAGGACAATTGATCGAGATGTGAGAACCGAGATGAAGGCTTTTGAGGAGTAATGGGCAGTAACGTAATCAGGGCTAACCGGCTCTGGAGCACAAAGAGAAATCTGTATTCCCCCATGTTGCACCCTTTGGGTCGGACCACCCCGATCGATCCCATCACGGCTCCACGCATTCTGTTTCAATCAGGAAAGGTGGAGAGCAAAACAAATGTCAAGAGACCTGTGATGAGGTAGACCTTACGTTAGCCGGGATATCAAAGTGGCACCTTGATATTTAGATTGCTGGTAACCAACATTTTATTTTAAATTTTTCTGGAAATAGTCTGGCTTTTTACTGCAGCTCAAATCGAATAAGCCTAGCGTTTTGTCATTTTTTGGCACCAGATGCGCTCATGAATGGAAACTGTAGTATCATTAATACCTCAAGTTGTCACCAATGTGTGAATCTAGGAAAAATTAAAAGAGGATGAGAGAAAAAGTCTTTTTTGTAGCTGTAGTTTGCAGCGTCTCCCCCTCTGAGCAGCCC